>NC_046974.1:8644644-8814644 GCF_009769545.1 Cyclopterus lumpus
ATGTATTCCTGTATAATCCATACAACAAGTGGCTTTGATGTGATGAGTACCTCTTCAGGGTGATCTCCTTGTAGCCTGAACTTGCGTGGAATTTTGCTTCGGGCGTACTTGCAGCCATTAAAGTACATACTCCAGGAGCAGCCAAAGGAGAAGGAAGCGCCACAAGACTCACTGTCCTTGCCTTGACATGCACAGGTCCGACTGCAGGGGGAGACAGTGAGCATGTTCTCAACTTCATGTATAAATGATGTGTGACCTGAGCATGCTTTAGTTTACATCATGTGTCCACTATATTTATACTGAGTTGAGTAGGATATAACAATGTGGCAGAAAGAAATGGCGTATTGTGAGGTAATTTGTGCATTTAGAGCATTAACATGGTCTGAGACTCGTTAGAAGGTTAAACAAGGGTGTGTCAACATACATTCATGACTCATAGTGAGAGTGGGTCATATGACCACCTTTCTTTAAATGTATTGCATGTGCGTGATCACTATCCATTGTTTGGGAGTCAGATGTATGACATAGACAATGTGTGCACAACAAAGTTTGTCTTTGTGCATATACACATTATTTGGCTTAAATTTTGCTTTATGCCTCAAGAGTACTTTTCCATGTCACAGATGTCCACATGGTCACATTAGGACCCCCACATTATAAGGTTTTGTCCATGAAACCACCGACATTTACTTTCATTGGTGTCAAAGGTCTTCGTAAAGGTTCTGACAAAGATAACTTGAGATCAAATAGCTCAAGGTGTGCTTTAAAAACAAGTCATACAGGTTCAGTGAAGGTGCAATATAATGATGAAACACTCACAAGCTGTCTGCTCTATGCACATTCACCAACTTGTATGTAAGAAAAACAGTGTAAAAGACTTCCCATCAGCTACTCACTCATCATTGAGGCCACAGCGTCGGCTGGTGGCGTTGCCAAATGTGGTGAGGGTGCCACTGAGCTCGTGGTACAACTTGTCAGCCAGGGCCCTCGGGACCCCTTCCCAGGCCATAATGAGGATGATGATGATCGCGTTGTCACAGTGGTGGCCTGCACGCGGACGCACCAGACACAGCAGCTTCTCTGTCTCACTGCCACGACGGATCACCTGACAGGAAACAGAGCTTATGATTATTTTTGTTTTATTTTTGGGGAGATAGGTTCGGTAAACACGATGGCTCTTAATCAGAAACACCTCATTTATGCTCACTAAGTTTCTCTCTCTTGATGTTAATACAGAATTTCAGTGGATGTTTCTGCAGTTGATGTTTGGAAGAAAGTTGGAAACCTGTACTGAAATCCAACCTGCTGTGGTGACTGGATACCAATCCTAAATCTGCTCATGATGCTTCATGTTAAATACATTTAGCCAGAGAGAATCATACTATAAAGATATACTAGTGAACCAAGAATATACATATCTAACGTTTTATTTAATATCTGATTCCACCACAACAGTTATTTTCTTCCAGAAACGATAAATGGCTATTGACATGTGCAAGCCTGATCTCTTTCACTTTTACTACCTCCACACTCCCTCCCTCTCTCTGTCTCCAACACATACCCACACTCACTCTCCCTCAGTAGGATAGCTGTTTTGAATCTATAAAGTCATTAGCAGGATGTGTCAGGGGTGACAGGAGGGGAGGCTGGACAGTTGTTACAGAGAGTGAGACCTTCTACTCGTTTACTCACATTAGGTGACAAACTTGGCTGGATGTCTCCACAGGACATCTCATTATACACACATACTGCATCTGCTGTTGATTGGCTGTCATCGTTGTCAAGGGGGACGAAAGTTCCAAACACTATTTCTCCTCTCTCTCACTTACAAACAATCAGGCTTTGACTGAGTTGTTGACATACTGTCACAAATGTTATTTTTGTGAGAATCATGGGTCGTTATTTTAATATGTAAACCCAATGAAAGGAAATAGACAATACCAAGTCTACCAAAACCCATGGAGACGTGATGCTACTTACCCATTTAGCAATAGGACATCCTCGTGAGCTCTTTCCCTCTCTCCCTGTGTACACCACCTTCTCAATCCGGATGGCCTCCCCCTTCTCTCCATACCTACACAGGAGGAGAAACACTTCAGTTCTGAGCCCTGATGCCTGACTTTAGGGCTCTGACAAGCCATGCTGACGCTCATGTGGCCTAAACCTAAACACACGGTGTAGTCTTTCCTGTGTGTCAGGGCCCTAAGGGGCCACCAAGCCGACCTCAAAGAATTTGCTTAACTGACTGATCAGATGCTTTGCATCAGTTCGAGTCAAACACACAACAAACCATATACCTGACAGCCGGTTGACCAGCAGTATGAAAGCGTGCTCTGCACAATCCAAAAAACATTAAGAACACGTACAAAAATCAGCTTCCATTGTCATGCTGTGAATCTGTTTCAACAGTCTGCTCAACTTTAAAAACATTAAACATGTGGAATTAGTAATTAGCACTGGCTGGTGAGGAGTGTTCACAACGCTCTGCTTGGATTCACACAAGCACGGCAGAGTTAAGCAGAAGCCACTCGCCTCGACACACGGCCAGCCAGAGGGATTTCTCTTGGAGATATTTCTGTGCTTGTGTTTGCTGTGTTGGCCAATAGAGGCCTAACTGGTTTAACTACATTTCCCAGTAGTGTGGTGGTAGCGTCGCTGTTTTCCAAATAAATATCTTTTCAGGAGTTTAGCTTTTATTGATTAAATAGAACAGCAGCTTTGACACAATCATTTCAAGCGCCCATGAATGTTAGATTTAGGTGTGCATTTATAGTCAAATATACAACATAAATAGTCATTTATATTACATTGTTAATTATACTATTAACGTATCATATACTTTATATGAGGCATATGTATTAATATTACTTATTTTATATAAATAGCATTGACTTGGAAATAAGCAGTTGCAATAAAATAAATTGCTTTGATGTAGTTAAACTACTTTATCCATGTTGCTGTAGCTTATATTGCTACGTTTTCCCAGAGGAGGAGGAGATGTCAGAGGTTGCGTTGGGATGGGGATAGGTCATCAGAACTTGTCAGAGGTTTGCTCACAGCTTAAATCAGGTCTCCTGCTTGCTTGATACCTGCCATTGTGAAAACTTCAGCCCTGAGTAGATTTGGTGTGACAGTGAACACAAGGGGCTCTTACTGAATAGGAATCCCCCGAAGGTGGCTCAGAGAGTGGGAGGGGAATGGGCTCCGTCACCACAGGGGTGGCCCGCCGGGGTCAGGGCTGGGCCAAAGGTCATTTAGGGACATTGGGGCCTTAACTTCTTATGTCATCTCTCAAACAAAAAAAGTGGCATCCCCCCTCACTCACCCTGTGCTCTTCTGGAACTAATGACTCATTGATCCAATTGAAATCCAGCCTTTCATCGGATAAAAGCTAAATGTGTGCCTGACTACAACATTCAGTACTGTGACCATGAAGCATAACACAATGAGGCATCCGGTCATAAGATAAGGTTACACAGGCATGCATAACATAACAATATATTGTCAGAATGTGTTTATCAGGCTATGAAAAAGAAAAAAAAACTCTGTATTCACCATTAAATCAGTTATGTTTTAGTAAGATTGACCAACAATGATTTAAAGATTGTTGCTGCGATTTGGTTATTAAAATACCAGCTTGGGAGCTTTCTGGTGTTTCATCTTGAAAGAAAAGTTTTATTACCAAGTCTGCCGATGCATAGCAGACAAAGTAACACCAGCTTATTGGGTTGGTTTGGTGAGGCTCTCCAATGCTTAATGTCATCTGTTGGTCATTTATAAAAAGAAAGTACATATATTTTGACCATACCTTACATTTTACATTTTTACATTTATAATATTTGTTTGATTTCAGGTTCTAAACAGAGCGATTTCAGTTTTGTATGTATGCACAATATTTGCATCTATAAACACCAAATGTCAGTCCTAATTGTAATACTGAGGACTGTTACATAATATAAATAACTAAATGTGATATTAGTGCATAACAAATGCACCATCTTTCCGTCCTTCCACCTGTCTTCCTCTCTCTTCATCTTTCTCTTTGATTTGATTTATATCCTCCCTCATTCATCTCATTCCCAGCCATCATCTGCTGCTACCCTTGTGCTGCCTCTGTTGTGCTGATGATGCTGATATTTCCTGTTTCTCCAACTGGATTCTGGGTCACAGATTCCCTTAGGACAAAATGAGAGGGGGGGGGGGGAGGAGGAGGAGGAAAAGGGAGTGACAGGAAAAGCAAGAGCATGTAGGAGGAGGAGAAAAAGAGAAGAGAAGAGGAAAAGACTCACCTCGTCTCCATCAGGTCTCGTATGGAGGCTACAGTAGGTCCTGATCCCAGGTGATTGTAGTAGGGTCCTTCATCTTTCTCCAGGATTTGTTCTAGAAAAAGAGACAGCAGAGGGTGAGGAAAAAGCACATCGCTGGACCTGAGAAAACACTATGTACACAATGTACACAATTATTTGCAACATACAACAGATCACAAATGGTGATGATAGTGTATATTACTGATGAATATATAATAGCTATATATATATATATATATATATATATATATATATATATATATATAGCTATTATATAGCCTGGTCTAGTCAGCTAGATAGTAAAATAAGTAACACAACATTTACACATTTACATGTACTGTTTTGGTGGATATTTCTTATTAAAACCTCTTCTCAATGTGTAGAGCAACAACACCAAAGAGATTATTTAAAACGATGATTCTGCATCAAATATCGTATTCTACTGTAAATGTATGTATTTATTGCATCAATATTATAAGCAATGTCACCAAAATCTTCTGCAGTGATAGAACTTAGGTTTCATAAATGTTCACATCCTGGTTGTGTGTTCTGATGTATTTTTGGACAAACTCAAAGACATCCTCTATGTGGCTGAAGCTAAATCATCTATGAGGAGCGTGAGATTGTATAACTGATTGTAACATCCAGTTCAAACACATGAACACACAGACAGCGGACTCTGACTCCAGGGTGTGGTGCCTGTGTGGAGACACTTTGTAAAGCAGAAGCTCTTTGAGCTTGTGATGAATTACTCAGTTTGAGTGAGTGTTATGAGGGAATAGGGTGTGTCTGTGTGAGCATCTGTGTTTATGTTGTGTATAAGTGTGTGGATGTGTATGAATGCATTTGAACCATTGTTCTACACACATCTTTGGCTATAAGCCATGTACTATGACTTCAGTGCTAATCTTTGTGTGTGTGATTCTGTGCCGTTGAATGTATCCTACAATAAATGTCTCTAATGGACTTTGCATTGGCTAGCTTGATAACAGCGTGCTTGTAGTGCAGCTAATACAGGGTGGCTCTTGCTTCTGTACACAGCACTTCATTATCATAGTGTGGCACACACTCTGGATAACAACATTAGCTAAAGGCTCTAAATGTAAATGCTTTACACTCTGAGCGGATTATCTAAAAGTGTGGACATACAGTCAGGATTGTGTGTGTCTCTGGTTCAGAAGCAATATGAGGTCACATTCCCCTGTCGGTGGAGGGAGGCACCAGGGTGTGGCTCGGGGCAGGAAGTGGAGAAGTCACAATAAATTCTTGCATGGAAATTGGTTGTGTGTGTACTGTGCACATCGTGGCTGCATACTGTATCTGTTTGGGTAGGAGGCAGTCTCATTCCAGCGCAGTGTTATGCTACAGGGAGTTGACAGGGCAGTGTGTAACCAGCCTTTACTATGGAGACATATTGTTTGCTGGCCTCTCCTCTGAGTAACAACACACAGCTAGCAAGTGTTTCACTGCAGCTGCTCTCCGCCCGCTGAGAACGCCTTCAATGTTTAGGGACAGCAATGGTCTTCTTACCAGCTCTTAACCCTTCCCAGCACTACAGTTAACACTCAGTAACTGTAAGAACATGGTGGCAAATTCTTAATACAGTAGCTTTTATGAGAACAAAATATATAATAATTCAATTATTGCACCCAGTTAATGAGTAAATGAATGCCCATAGTAGCTACAGCAATAATATTCTGATCTACTTAGTCATTAACATAGCTTACTCTCACTGTTACTTTCTTAAAATATGAGAAACATGATCTATAAACTCTCCATAGATTTTTACTATAGGACCACCTACTATGTTATCCCAAGTAGGGAATTACTTAAACTATGGGACTAAACCCCCTTCTGTCTAACGAAGGCTCTGTTCTGCTTGCCTGCCAGACCCAAACTCACACAAAAGGCTCCTTCTGCCACCAGTACTATTGTTCCTGCCTGCTGCCTTTAGTGCCTCACACTGTTGCAGTCTGGATGGTTGCAGCCACACACCCTGGCAACACAAACATTCTTGGACACAGTCCACAAGAATCCAACAAGCATCCAGACAGAGAAGCTACAGAAGAGGGGGACTGAAAAACATAATGGTGGACCGGTTTCAAGCTCAATCCAGCAAAACGTGAACATTTCCAAATTTAGAAAATGTTTTCCAAAAAAGTCATCCCTGCATAATATGCATGCTCCCTTGCTTCTATAAAGCCTTTTCAGTACTTACAGAATTACTTACATTTATCTGCACTCAAAAATGAATGGGCAATGTTTGGGTTGGTGTGATTTTTGCTAGATTGTTGATACTATTATTTATAGGTCACTGAAACGTGCTAGTACAGTATGTAGATGGACAGCAACCTCATCCCCTTAAAAAAAAGACAACCACAGACAGACACCAACACACTGACTTACCCACACAGGTGCAGGTGGGGAACTCTGCCTGCAGATCCTTGGAAGGAGTACTCAGCAAGGTCTTGGTGGGGGTGTCCAGGTAGCGCAGAGGAGACTCTAGGAAGCCTCTGAGAGATGGAGACGCAGGCAAGCTGTCCTTAGTGGGTGTGTCCTCCTCAGAATAGCATGTGGTGGAAAGTATGGATATATCACCCGAGGTTTCAATCTTCATGCGTTTGGGTAGTGGAGAACACGGCATGTTGAACGTACCCTTTAACACACTGGACTGCTGCTGGTGCAGACTAGCCTGATGATGCAGAGGGACATCCCTCAGAGAGCTTTCTGTGGATGCCTGATTCAAGGTTGCTTCACTTTTGGACCCTGACTCATCCTTGCTGACTTCCATCTCCCGATCATCTGAATGAGATGTGGAACTGGCTTGAGTGGCGAGAATTAAGGGAGCCGACTGGGAGGTGGAAGATGATGTGGGACTGAGGTCCCGCAAACTGGTCTGGGACTGATTCCTCGGCTGAGGGGCTGTATCAGTCTCCTCCTTGGGATGACTGGCAGATGTGTCTGGAGCTGAGTCTCCAAATTCAGCCTCAAACTGGCGGATCAGTTCTTCGTACTTCGGGTCGATGTTGATGACGCTCTGTAATTGGGAGGTGCTGGATGGAAGTGTGGAGGTCACAGGTGTGGTGGTGCTGGTGTTACTGGAGGCCAGGCTGCCCACTACCTCTGACTTAGCATGAGCTACAGGGGCCACATGTGAGAGCAGAGGGCCCATGAGGGCTGGAGCGTTTTCTGACAAAGCAGAAACAGTGGAAGAGGGAGTCATGGAGGAGTTGGAAATGGATACCTGAGATTGGGCTGGGGCAGGGAGGCCTGCAGCAGCAGCCTGAGTGGAGTTACTGTGGAGGGGCAGAGAGGGGAGAGAACCTGGTTGCAGGCTGGTCAGGGTCGGGGCTCTGTTCATCATGACGACTGATGGTTTTTGTACGGTGATCTGAATCTGAGGCAGGAAGGTTGGCATGGAGGCTTTCTGCTTGGTCTTCTTGATGACTATCTGTTTAGCTTTGGGCAGGGGAGAGACTGCAAGCATCCCACTCATAGCTTTTATCACAGGAGATCCTTGACTGCTTTTCCTCTTTTTGGGTTCCTTGGGTTCCTGTTTGATGGCCAAATGTGGCAAACCTTCTGGGTCCATCTGTGGCCACCATTTTTTCAAGTTTTGACAAGCCAGCGGTGCACGAGGGCCTGGTGCTCCAAAGCCAGGGGAGTGGCTAGAGAAGAGGTTCCTCTTGTAGTGAAGATGCTGTTGCAGAGCTGCCTGAGTGGAGTGGCTAATGGATGCTTGGCCAGGAGACATAGGAGTGCCAGGGTAGTGCTGACCTTGCAGCTGGCCATTAGCCATGCCATAATGTCCCATGGAGGCAGTGTGATGGTAGTGCTCACCAGAGTCTGGTTCTTGCTTTATCCTGGCCAATGCTGGGTGGTCTTGGGCCTGGATACCTCCATTCTGGTTCAAGACAATCTGCTGTGTGACTGGGAGCTTGAAATTAGCATGGCTAAACTTGCCACTGGTGTCACCAAGCAGCTGTTTGAGCTCTGACATGGGGTCTGAGCTGCTGTGAGGTGCAGCAGCGTAGTGAGACTGGGGCTCAGACTTTATACACATCCATGGGTTCCTCTGCTCAGAGCTTCTGCCTGAGCCCTGTTGCCACTGCTGGGGATTAGAGATGAAGCCTTGATGTTTTCCCTGACCTGGGAAGGGAGAGGTAGAGGATGGAAGAGGGGTAGCATGGGGTGGCTGGCCCTGGGATTGGGGCCTGTGGTGCTCATAGGAAACGGAGGCCTTCTGAATGGTGTTTAGTCCTGGAGGGACAGATTGAGAGCGTGAGGAAGATGAGTGCGTGCCGGGAGAGGATGGGATCAAGCTAGTGCCATTGGGGGGTTGAGATGGGAGGTTCTGGGTATGTTGGTGGTGATGGAGGTTACTGTTGTAGGAAAATTGACCTGGAGAGCCGGCAGTTTGCAAACCAGTCCCAGATAACTGGGTCAGGGCTTCTATAGCAATAGCTGCCTGAAGACTGATGTTCTTTTCCTTGGCTATGGAGAGCACCTGGGGAGAGCAGGGAATTGGGGGTTTTGAGCAGAGCATTTGGTCTAGATTAGGGCCTTGACCTCCATGTTGCTGCTGGGGGTATAAAGCAGACAGACGGTGGCCACCATTCATCTGGGTGTAGGGCTGACGAGGGTGCTGCAAATTGGTTTGCTGTAGGTGAGGCTGTGGGTTAGGGGGAGCGTCAGCCATCTTGCAAGCACCTTGATCCTCATTGGTTGCCAACTTGATCTTCTTCTCCAGCCACTCAAGGTAGTCTGGACAGTCGGGCCCATCGCAGTTGCAGTTAGGGGGCTTTTGTCCATGTTTGGCTTGGCTCAGTGCCGACTGTAGAGAGTTCAGGTCTTCTGGAGTTTGGCAGCTTCCCTCAGGAGCTCCAGCAGAGAGTTTGGCAAGTGCCCCCTCAACACCCACCTCCTTGGTGAACTTCTCATTCAGCTGGGCTGTGTTAGGCTGCATGAGGCAGGAAGAAGAGGAAGAAGGAGGCAAGGAGCCAGCAATAGCAGAAAAAGCCACCAGATTGTGGGCATCCTCCATGTCTGCATGGTGGACAGGTTCACCAGGGTTTGTACCGCTGCTGCTGTTCCAACACGGTTGCTGTTGTTGGGTGTCACTGACCTTGCCATGTACTGTCAACCAGCTCTGCCTTGGAGGCACGCTTCCTGCCCTCTGCTGCTCTGTTTCACTAGATGTCGAATCATCATTAGGGTAGCGATTCACCCCATTGGCCAGTTCCAGGCTCAGCACGCCTTCCTGGAGGCGGTCATGTGACCCAATTTCCATCTGGCCTCCACTTCTGGGGCCATCCACTGAAGTGACTTCGCGAACAGTCTGAAAGACAAACATTGAGCGATGTTAGTTATAAATTAGTTAGATTATAAGAATCCAATAAATTGTGCACCGATATGTAAAACAACATTAGACACTTTAGGCTTGATTTTGAAAATCTTTAGACATTTGTTAAATAATCACTGTAGATACATTAAGTCAATGTCCAAGAATAACAATCATGAAAGTAACAACAGACTCCATTCCCTTCTTCCAGCTCTTATCCAGGGTTTCCCTCCTCCCTCACACATACTATACATACATTACTGCAGGGCCAGGTCAGTAGAGCTGAGGAAAACTGCATTAACTATTGCTTTAGGAGAGTGTTTTCATAACAGGCAAGTGTTTTGTCAAGCAAGTCACAGGGCATGTAACCTAGTTTCACTTTTTATAAATGGACACTGTGCTACAGATTAGTTGGACTTAAAAAATTAGTCACCTTTTGTGACTAGTTTAAACTAGTCACCTTTTGTGTTGGGAGACCTTGTGTGTGAGGTGGGGCATTAAACACACACTGAGTAGTGAAGAAAACTAAATACAATACACACACTTTAAGTGAGATAAAAGGAAGTCCACTTCCAAGAACTGTAGCCAAAAGTGTGCAGTACAACTCTCATTCATTCTTGATTCTCTCTGTCCTCTTACGACTCGAAAGGTCCGCAAGTCCTCTCCGGCTCCGTGGCTGTCCGAACCGGTTCGCGCCGAGAGAGCCACTATGCGAGCAGCGGAAAGGAAATGGCGAAAATCCAAACACGCCAGCGACCTGCTTGCCTATCAATCTCTTCTCTCCTCCTTCTCTGCGTCCATCTCTGCAGCCAAAAGTTTGTTCTATCAATCCAGAATCGAATCCTCTTTATCTAACCCTAAAAAGCTCTTCTCAATTTTTTCCAACCTCCTTGACCCCCCTGTTCCCTCCCCTCCCTCCACCCTTCTACCAAGCCACTTTGTTGACTACTTTACAAAAAAGATAGACGACATACGCTCTTCATTTACTAATCCATCTTCCTCAACTACACCTCCAGTAACTTCACCTTCTTCCCCTTTGTTTTCCTCTTTTATCCCCCTGTCTCCCAATCAAGTTCTTACCTTGGTAACCTCTGCCCGCCCAACCACCTGCCCCCTTGACCCCATCCCTTCTCACCTTCTCCAGTCCATTGCTCCGGACCTTCTTCCCTTTCTCACCCATCTTATTAACACCTCCCTCTCAACCGGCTGTTTCCCTAACTCTCTGAAGGAGGCAAGAGTCAACCCTCTCCTGAAGAAACCCACTCTCGACCCATCTGAAGTCAACAACTACAGACCTGTCTCTCTCCTTCCCTTCCTCTCCAAAACTCTAGAGCGAGCTATCTTTAACCAAGTCTCCTCCTTTCTTCACTGTAACAACCTTCTAGACCCCCACCAGTCTGGATTCAAGACAGGCCACTCAACAGAGACTGCCCTCCTTGCTGTCTCTGAGCAGCTTCACACTGCTAGAGCAGCCTCTCTCTCCTCTGTCCTCATCCTTCTAGACCTTTCCGCTGCCTTTGACACGGTGAACCACCAGATCCTCTTGTCCTCCCTCCAGGACCTGGGTATCTCAGGCACCGCGCTCTCACTCTTCTCATCCTACCTCACCGACCGCTCTTACCGGGTAACCTGGAGAGGATCTGTGTCTGAGCCTTGGCCTCTGACTACTGGGGTCCCTCAGGGTTCAGTCCTTGGTCCTCTTCTCTTCTCTCTGTACACCAACTCTCTTGGCTCTGTCATTCGCTCGCATGGCTTCTCCTACCACAGCTATGCTGACGACACCCAACTGATCTTCTCGTTTCCCCAATCTGAAACACGGGTAGCAGCACGAATCTCTGCCTGTCTGACCGACATCTCTCAGTGGATGTCCGCACACCACCTGAAAATTAACCCGGACAAGACTGAACTTCTCCTCCTTCCAGGAAAAGGCTCTCCCACCCACGACCTAACTATTAACTTCAACAACTCAGTGCTGGTTCCGACACCGACTGCCAGGAACCTCGGAGTGACGCTCAACAGTCAACTCTCCCTGACTGCCAACATTGCCGCAATAACACGCTCCTGTAGGTACATGCTGTACAACATCAGGAGAATACGACCTCTTCTCACTCAGAAGGCGGCACAGGTTCTGGTCCAGGCTCTGGTCATCTCACGGCTAGACTATTGCAACTCCCTCTTGGCAGGTCTACCTGCTAATGCCATTCGACCTCTACAGCTCATCCAGAATGCAGCTGCTCGACTGGTCTTCAACCGACCGAAATTTACCCACACTACTCCGCTCCTCCGCGACCTTCACTGGTTACCGGTGGCCGCCCGCATCCGCTTCAAAACATTGGTACTTGCGTACCGTGCTGCGAACAGATCGGGTCCAGTCTACATCCAGGACATGGTCAAACCGTACACCCCAGCCCGTTCACTTGCTCGGCTTCTGCCAATCTGCTTGTAGCTCCTTCACTTCGAGCTAAATCACGACTGTTTGCTGTGCTGGCTCCTCATTGGTGGAACGAGCTTCCCATTGACATCAGGACAGCAGAAAGTCTCTACATCTTCCGGCGCAAACTAAAAACACATCTTTTTCGACTATACCTTGAATAGGTAGCACTTAAATGCCGTAGTAGCACTTAAATGTCCCTTACCGATAGCACTTTAGTAGCACTTAAATGGCACTTACGGATAGTACTTTGTAGTTTAACTTTATTGAAGAAATTGTACTTGCTTGATTCTTGTTGTTCTGAGTTTGGACTCATGGTTTAATGCACTTATTGTAAGTCGCTTTGGATAAAAGCGTCAGCTAAATGACATGTAATGTAATGTAATGTAATTCACTGGTGAGATTATCACAAACACAAGACATTTTCAACCAAAACAAGACCTTAAATGGCAAACATAAAATGACCTGAATATCTGGAGACTGGTATGTCATGCTAAGATAATTCATCATAGCAAACTGAACATATACCGCACTGGACCAGTTTGTAAAAGTCCTTTTTTGAAAATGAATTAGCGTTTGAACATTACAGTTGTTTGTTGAAACAGTCTGTTTTCCTGGTTGTGTGGCTCTGCTCACATGACTCAGTCGAACAATCTCACCAAACCCCCACGGTTGCCTTGAGATACACAACATTTGACGAACATGAGCAAGTATTTAAAGAAACCCTCAAAATGTACTCATGACTAAATGCAAATAAAGGAATTTATCAAGGGGAAGGGAGTTAAATGGCTGAAAGAGTTGGTGAATGGAGACATAACTGCCCCTCTAGCTTTAGACTAGTCGTGGACATAAATGTTCAGATTGTTAATTGAACTGTGAACTGTGACTATAAAACGACTTTCATGCCTGGCTTAATGACCAAAGAGGTTGCCATGTGAGAAACTGATGCAGTGAGGAAATATTCAGCGACTTGACTTGCATATTGTTCCTCACCTTTTTGGGAACATTTGAGAAAGGACACAGATACTATAACATCTCATTTAAGTTTACAGGTGCTAATATATTTGTTTGCTTCAGTCGTATTTTCTAAAGAGTCACAAATAAGGGAGGGATTGTTTGTCTCATGCCTTTTGTCATTTCGGTAGACTTAAAGACTTTCTCAGCGAGTTAGTAACACGTATCAGGAGCTGATACATGCAGCCACATATCTTCCTCTCCGAGTCAAAATTTGGACAGTTACCAACGTTACACTGCAAACACATCACCTGGATTCAGGTCAAATTACATTTTCAAAGCATTCAGTTTCTTTTAGTCAGATTTCAGCACCAGGGGCTGGAGTTTCATTACATTTAAGTAAAAAAGAGTGTAAAAAATGAAAAGATAGTTGCTACATTTCGCTACTAATATGAATTTTCTTGACATGTTGAAGCCAACTGTTGTGGTCTTATTCACTTGAATGCCAAGATGTTACTTGTAAACAGTATTCAGCCCAGGTTAGCTCCTTGTAGATTATAATCAAATGAGAGGAACAGCAAACAAAGATAATCCAAGGGCAGCCTCAGCATTCATTGACAGAGTTCATGTTGTGACTAAACAGTGTATTCCAACATATCTAATAGCTCATGTGAGAATACAATAGCAGACTCAATGTATAAATACATTTTTGGGGAGAAGGCAACGCACTGCATTAATAACCTTTCTAGTGTCAAATTCTTCAATCTGTGTGTGTACTATGAACAGACAGCATACCCACAATAGTATCATGAACTGTAAAGGACACTTACAGGCATCAACATTGTTGTTGCAAGGACACATTTGACCTCACAGAAGAAAACTGAGACAAAGACAGAGCAATGGAGATATAAATAATTCCTTACCCATACACACAAACTAACCTCAGGCTAGCTGTGAGCTACTTCCTGATTCAGACTTAAAAAGAAAGAAATAACATGGCTTCTGTTGGTAGATCTATCAGTGTTTGACAGTAGAAGGGAGCCTGACGTCCAGCTTCCCCATCATTTGAATATTATTGAAATGGGCCTTTGAAGTGGCTAATTACTGGACAGGCAGTATGCTCAGGTCTTTTGAATCCACCTTCTGCGCCGGGTGTCTGTCGGGGGGACCCGGGGGGGGCAGTGAACAGCCGGCATGCAATACGTGAGAGGCCCCATGTCTGCACTATCAGTGGCATCAGACGAGAAAGAGGAAGGGGGGCACGGCAGTTATGAGAGCTGCAGTGTGTTGAAACAGAGTGACTGCAACACTGCACCGAAATCAGTCACATTGACACTCTCTTTTCCTCTTTTTCTCACAGTTACATACAAAACACCGTCAGTGACGCAAGTCACGTGGGTTTAAAGCACCTCAAGCTGCACACTAAGAACAAACCTTTACTCCACTTTGCCGGTGCAGATAATAAATACCGCACTGCACGCAAACTAAGAGCTCTTGGAATCCTCACATGATCTGAGCTTTGATTAACCTTGAATAACTTTTTCCGGTGAGTCCAGGATGTAAATGCTGCGCTCACACCTGCAGCGCTTTACACCTATGTGTGTGCCTGGGACTGTACAGACCACATGTTTTGACAAATATTAACACTGTGACCAAGCTCACTCTCTTGCCAGAAGTTTAGGTGTGTTACTTCTATTTCATGTGCTTGACACACACACACAAAGAAGTGCAACGGATAACATGAACACGGCCAACCGGCTAAGATCTTGCAGAACCTGGTAGACCAGACATTTGAGTCTCGGAGCCCTTTAAACAAGATAAGCGTTCACGTTTCTGTGAGAGAGAGCCGAGCAGAGGCTGTTTAACACTGACATTGCAAAAAAGACAAACCAGAGGGTGAAAACAAAGCCTGTATAGATACTGTAGTAGCCTGTAGTAGAGAGGGGGTTAAGTTCAGCTTGTGAGTAGACAGCTGAACCTAAATCCCAGATACACAACCCCCCCCCCCCCCTCCCCCTCCTCCCCCTTCCTTCTCCTCCTTCTTCCCCACCCCTTCCTTTGCTGCCGTGCCGAGCAGGAACATGAAGCAGAGACCCTGACAATATGAATGCCGGCTGAGAGCCGGAGGACCAGCGGCGTATACTTACGCGGTCTTAGACGTCCAGACAGAAGAGGAGACAGAGAGGAGCATGAGACTTGCTTGCCGGCACAGCAGCCCAAAAGCAATCGGGACTTTTTGGGTTGTATTCCTTTTTATTTCTTCCAGTCTGTGTGGCGCACAGATAGAGCAAGCGGCGAAATACACATGCATGCATTCACACACACACACACACACAGCCAGCCACACACAAACAACACACTTCCCCCCAGCACTGCACACACGTTTCTCATTTCTCTCTTGCCTCTTCTTATGGCCGACGCTTTCTGTTCTCTCCTTTTTCCTTTCTCATTATCTCTGTCTGCTCCTCCCTTCCCTTTTTCAATATCCTCTTTCTTTCTCTCGGCTACACATGCAGTCGGCTTCTCTTCGCAGCCCCCACCTTCCCCTCTCTCTCCCTCCCTCCATTCCCCTCCCTCTCGTGCAGCCTCTCCCTCCATCTCCTCTGCTCTCTCTCTCTCTCTCTCTCTCTCTCTCACTCCAGTGTGTGCAGAGCGAGAGGCCATTATCTGAGCCACAGCGGGCACGTACGATGGAATGGAGGAGTGTGCAGTGAGCAGAAACAGAGAGAGCTGTGGGGGATAGTCGCTTTTAGCGGCAGCCTAGGAAACAGCACGGTGCAGCAGAGCTCTTACCAATGAGCAACCTCTCTGTCTCTATCCACGCCCTTCAGCACTCCTTGCTCTACTGCATTTGGTGATGATATATATATATATATATATAAGGCGATGTTGTGTGTTTTGTTAATCCACAAAAGCCTAGTGCTGGCATTTTGCTTTCGAGTGCAGATGCGAATCGACGGATGCCAAGCGAATACACAATCTCAACTTACAACGCCGTCAACAGGAAAAGGAGCAAAGAGAAGCAACGTGATGTTTATGCTTGTTTATGCCTTCTGCGAACGGCATCTGGTTTTCCTGACAGAGATTCCGTTCCGTGTTTGAGTCTCTAGATCCGACTCAGCCCTGGGCCAAAGGAGAAGCCACCGGTAACGGTTCTTCGATCTCCATCCGCGATCACATCGGTCGCCGTTGAAACCAAAAGCTTCAATCTTATACCTGTGGCTGATAACAGATTCACTAGCAAGGCGATACGCACAAGAAAGAGAAAAGGTTGGTAAATTAAGAGGGAGCTGGCCCAAAGGATCCAAAGATCCAAAGGATACAGAGGTGGAAGGTTTTTGACTGAAGGAAGCTGATGTTCAGAGACCCTGACAATTCCTCGACACTCTATATATGTCTATATATGTCAGCTCCCTCATCTACACGAGGGAAGAAAATAAATGGAAGAACGATGGCGATATGATTACAACAAAAGGTAAAAGAGCGAGACGCCGGGCAACGCAGAGGGAACAGCGGATGATACTTCGACATCAGCAAGAAAGAGTAGCAGGATGAGGAGAGAGGAATGGAAGAAGACACAGAGGAGAGGGAAGACAGAAAACAGAGTCGCTCGGTTATTATGTGACGGATTCTGTAAAGGGAGAGAAGATGATGATGAAGCAGAAGAAGAGGGCATAAACGGCGAGAGGATCGGCGGGTTGTTGCCAAATGAAGACAGCTACCACAAGTAATCAAACCAGAACAGTTCGCTGAGAACGCAAGACTTCTGTCCTCTCCTGTCGACCCGATAACGTCCTCTTGTTATTCTCTCCTCACCATTATTCTGCCTTGGCTTCATTATCATCATCAACGTCGTCATGACCGCTGGATGTTTCCTCTCGCCCACTTGCTGGCTGACCGGCCTTGTGGCGTCTCCTGTCTTCTCTCGAACATTGCTGGAGTTTTGGAGCAGATCTAACCAGGAGGAGCAGGAGAGGGTGGGGGGAAACATGGCCGTCTTCCCCATGCAGATCGCTGTCCGCTCCTGCGTAGTATTTCTTCTCTTATATTTCTGTGCCGGCTACACTGCGCTATAGTTGGATCAACTTCAGTAGCCTTTCCCGGTTTCTCGTGATCTCTCATTTTCTCTGGCTTTCTCAAAGTGCCTCTCGCCTCCCTCTCTCTATTTGCCTCTCAGTTTTGTTTCCTGAGCCTTTTCTCCTTTTAGCATAGCTTATTGCATTTCCGTTCCGACACTTTCTGACGCACCCGGCTCTCCGGCCCTGTAAAATTGTACACTGTCTGTCTCTCAGTTACCACACATATTCTGATATACACACAGATGAGCGTCAATCCCAAAGAGAAACACGGCGCAGCCTAAGCTGTCTAAGGGAAGGAGAGGAGAAGTAGAGCATTGGGTCACATGACCAAGGAGTGCCAATGAGCGAGAGGGAGCGCAATGAGCAAGAGAGGTGGGAAACACATGTGGCGATGACGTAGCAACATCGTCATCGTCGTCATCGTCGTCATCAGGGCTTCACCACCAGGACGCTTGCCTCCACCACTGGGTGGGCACATGTGTCATCACATGCCACCTCTCCACTATCACCAACCACACACACCAACGGACACTCGAACACATGCTCTTTCATTCAGCCGGCTCCCTTGTGCTCGCTCACTCCCCCGGCTGCAATGACACAGCGTTTAAAGCTCAAGACTCGACTTAACCCATGAGTCACATGCTCCCCCCTGCGCACGGTTCCTCATTTTAAAGAACTACTGAACACAACAGAGCATTTCTGTCCTTGAACGCTGCACGCGTATAAAACGTTTTTTCCCAGCTATTCAAGCTAACTGACAACTAAATGTAATACTAACTGTTCGGTAAATGAATGACACCACATGGCTATTATTAAACGGACATCCAGAAAACTAAACAGAAACACAGGCTGAACATGTGACCTAGAGAAGGGTGCCGTACTTCAACAAAATACATTACCTTGCACTATCAAACGTGACATCAACGACACACAAGCTGAGTAAAAGTCGGATTTGACCGAACCACCAATATAGTGGGAACCTCCTCGACACGTGTGGCAGGTGCTAAACAACACGCTGGAAATACACTACATATGCCAAAATGTACTGTACGTAGGTTGATAAAACTAAACTATAGCACAATATTCTTGATTCACACTGACTCAAAACCAGCAGCATAAAGCAAGTGTCATTGCAGGTAGAACATTGTTCAACATTTCTGGCAGTTGGACAAAAGAATAGAAGTTTACTGGATGATCTAGATAAGCAACAATGATAGAGAGAAGGCCATTTGCCAAAGAGAGCTGACCTGAAATCCCCTCCCATGAGCACAATGTGTTACTTCTCATTTAGATAACAGAGCAACGTGACAGATTATTATAACTGGATTACATTTTAACTGTGTTCTTTTTTTAAACTTCTGTTCTAGTTGACTGAGTTCACTTCACATACCACACTGAGTGCTCAAGAGAAAATTACAATAACAGTTGAAGTATGTTGCGCACTTACGTTAGACGTGCGGTAACCGGGCATCGAGAGAGAGAGAGAGTAGGGAAGTACAACACACGCTCCAATTCTCACATCGATCACTTCATCTCACAATCAAGTCAAGTGAGCTGTTTCACGCCCTCGTCGCTCTCTTTCTCTCTCCATTTCCCTCTTTCTCTCTCCATCGCTCTCACTTCTTTGTCCCTCACTCACTGTTTCTCAGCAGCGCAGAGGAAAGGTCTTGGTTGTAGGAGGGATGACTGACAACACAAGTCCATCCTCAGCAGTGTGTGTTAGGTTGGCTTACATATGACTAAGTCTGACTCATCTTTTTCTTTTCTTCTCGATAAAGTCCTGACATAAAACCCTCACACACCGAAACAAGCTTCTTAGAATATTGCCAGCACATCGCTAGTGGGAGGTCTGTTTGTGTTATGGTACTAGAGAACCACTTGTTCTGTTTCAAGGTTACCAAGGGTGAATTTTTTTATTTTTACAAGAATTTATGTGGTTTCATTATTTCTGCACCTCCATTACCTCTCATCCGTGGGAGAAAAGGGGCCATTTAAGAAAAAGAAAAGAGAAGCTTTTTTTTCTAACAGCCATTAAACAACTCACATGAGCATCACGGTCGTGACACGAGGGTCCTTTCCCCTCCTCCCATCTCTTCCTGTCTGCTGACTCCACCTACTGCTCTCATCAACTTCCAGGCACCCCCACCCCCACCCCATAATGCCCTGCAGTCCAATGGCATCAAGGTCATCTGATCTGACACACTTTATGGCTCTCCCTCTCCTTCCCCCTCTCTTTTTGCTCTCTGTCGTTTTATATTTCATTTAACACATACTTGCCTGTTTCTCATGGCAAACACACAGAGGCAAAGACACTAAACAATGCTCACACAGGCAGCAAATGCAGAGGCAATGCTTTTCTGTGTGCACATATGCACGCTAGTATGCATACAGTATTGGATTGTTCACTGAGGGTTGCTGGGTTTATTGGTGGGCAGGACAAGAGGCTGCAGAGCTACACTTAGCACGTCATATTTAACGGAGAAGAAGCAACCCAAAGTGTTTCAGCCTGGTCAAACAAATAAGACTAATATCTTCCTGGAAAATCTTATTCTCAGGATTAGTTTATTATTATTAACGCCAAGTTTTGTATTTTTATTAGCAAACCAGGCACAAAATGTGATAACAATTGACATTGTCTTTTTTGTATTGGATAATATAAAAAGGTGCAACTTTATGCAGATGTATAAAGATATATGGATGGATGTACTGTCTCTTTCCATCTGTCTATAATGGGTAACAGACTGTTGACATATTTTAGGCATCACCTTGTTATTTCAACCTTGCAGCTCTCTGTTTGGCTGTTTCTCTGCCTTTGTCCCCCCCCCATATCCTCCCTCCACCCTCCTACCCGGACATGCTCGCAAGCAGGCTGGCGTTAAGTTCAGGGTGTGTTTGAGTGTAGGGTATCCAGTCTGAGTCATACCTTCTGACTTTCGGCACGTGCAAGTCGGCACGAACAGCCCAGCTGGGGAAGGCCTACCCCCCCCCTTGCCCAGCCTCACAAAGAGAAAGGGAGGAGTGGTTTGGGTGGGAGGAGAGAAAAAAAGAAAGGTTGTGATGGGCTGTTGGAGTGGGTGGAGCCTCAAAAAAATATCGAGGAAGAGGAAGAGGAGGGGGCGCTGTTTTCAAGAGGCAGCTCTTTGTGGCGGAGGTTAGCGGCATGAAGAGAAGGAGAAGAATGTAATCAATAAATAGAGTATGCTTCTGAGACAAAGAGAGTGGAGAACAGACAGACAGGGCATGGATGATAAATACAAGTGAGTATAAAAAGGGTCAAAAACAATAAAAGCACATTGTGTACTTCTTACTACCTGCCAGGCAAACGTGTGCCAAGTCATGAAAAAGAGCTGAGCCGTCAAATCTAATTGGACAATGATGTAATCATTAACAGGACACAGTTGTTTCAAATACTGGAGCATTTTTGTATTATGCGTTTCAAGTGAAACGCATAACAGCCTCAATGATTATGTGATGACTTTTTGGAGACACTATTATGGGGTTTGAATCAGAAATTGCTCAGATGTGAGAGAGAAAGCAGGAGCAACCTTCCTCAGCTCCGCACAGTGGCTCGTTGCCAGCCTTGTCTCTCTCAGGACTTGGGCTAAGATTAGCTTCCCATATGTTCAAGTCAGGCGAAGCCAAGCTTAAAGGGCCAGTACTTAACTGTGTACTATGAAATCATGTTGTTCTTTACATACTCTAAATTATCCTGATTTACCTCAAGGTCAAAATGTATCTTTAATCATGCAAGCGAAAGGCGGGCTCCTAAAGGATGGTGGCTGGATGATGTTTTGTCCCTTTAACGTGAGGTTTTTGAGCCATGCCTTGTCTTACATTATCATCAGTCCAATCCTAACCTTTTTTTGGATACCTCCGCTGAATTCCACTGTGTTCAAATAGTGTATGATGAAAACTCTGTAACAGCTGTGGCGCTGTGTTGCATAAAACCTGGCAGCGTCAGGCAGCAGTGGGATTCAGGATCGTATGAAGTGGGTGCCCAGTGGGAGCAGCACAGCAGCCACCAGAGAGGTGAGAGTTAAAGAGCTCGAGCAACAGCTGAGGGCTCCTCCCCCTTCTCTTTCCATTCATTTTTTATTAACTGCGGCACCAGGCGGCCGACAACCTCCCAACGACATCAAACACAGATACCTCCACCGATGCCAACAAGCCACCATCCACAACTTGGCGTCCCATGCAGGGTATTGATCCAGTCTAGGACTCAGTTCAGTCTTGTTCCCGGGCACATGCACGGGTATGAGCCGTAAAGCAGGACAGACAGTGCAGAGGCAAACATCTGCTAATTGTCACTCATTTGAGATGAAACCTGAGAAGAGTGCAGAGCTTGGCAAGTCCCTATATATTAATGATTGCATGCCAATGAGGCGATTGTTGGTGACTGTATACAGTGTAATGTCACTTTAAATGCCATGAGGTTTTACACAATGTGATGTTTTCAAGTCCTTGGGGTGTCTTTGATAAAATGGTTATTTTACAACCATTAAAGAAGGTGACAACTAATTGCACTTCCACACATGATCCAGTGTAGAGATAAGAGCTGGCTGGTAGCAGCCAACTCGTCCTGGGTTTGCATGCAGGGTGCAGCTGAAGTTGAATTGGTAAATAGAGTCAGTCACCTTTTAGACTGAAGACAACTGTTCACATTGAACTTAGCACATATGATCAGTGCTATCAGGCTGCTGGGAAATTCTGTACAGATATTATATCACGTTAAGGACACTTTTTGCCTTTTTTGTTTATATTTTGGTTCAAAAAACACCTTTAATTAGAATCCAGTGTCTTTAAACAATGAGTATCATAGAAGAATAAGATGCGTCTTTCCACATCTAACAACATTTGAGTTACAGTCAAGACGAAAGCAAGATCATGACAACAGGACTCCAAGATCAAAAGGAAGATCTGTGCAATCTTGAGCCCTAAACCCTTGAAAACTAATATAATTGTTGACTATACGTTATTGGTTACTCACATTTTAATCCTCCATTAGATCACTAGTTCCGTGTCCAGGCACATGGGAAACAAAGCTGCAATTCTTTACTGACTGAGTGGAAACCTTACAGAGCGGTAAATACAGTGAATGGAACAGGTGATGTCAAACTCTCCACTTCCTGAATCTGTACTACATACCAAGCCACTTACTACACGAATACACACACTTACAGACATGTGGTGGATGCCGGACTAGAGTTCAAATTAAAGCAATGATGTCATCAGACATTCAGTGTTGCCACGGAAACTAGGTCAGTGCTAACCCTTTGCCAATGGGGCTGGGGATTCCATGCGAGGCTAAACATATGATTAACAAACGTTCCATCTGCTGTCGTGCATGGTTTCAGTGTTTCTGCTCTACGTTCGACTCTTTCCCACCATTGTACTGTGTGATGTTCATCTCTTGTAGCGAGAGGAAATCCTGTGTTTGGGTGTGGAAAGAAAATCACACGAGAGCAGTCTGTCTGTCTTGTAACCTGTTGTGGTTTTAAACTCTTAATTCTGCTTTCTGAACAGCGGAACTGAAAATAAATGATTGAACGTGCAGCTTGACTAGCTTTTAACTATGTTAGCTACTGTCACACAATGTGTATATGTTCCAATGTCTTTGAGCTGATGTCGAGATTCCTGAAAATACTGGATGACTACTTGTGAAAATGGTCAAGAAAATAGTGCCCGTCTCACATGATAGAGGCTCCATCAAGGAACATGACCTTCACCAAAGAGGAGATCGGGAAGGCCACAAAAGGCACAAACTTATGAAACACAATCTACAGCTTTTCCCACAAATTGACAGTTGGGGCATTTTTTTTCCCCTTCAACTTCCCAGATGGTCGTATGTCTCTTGCAGATAAAGAGACTGTCTACACATGGATGGGGATTAGAGTAGGCTTAGAGGTAAATCAGAGTATGTCACTGAGCTAAACCCATTCGTGACATTTGAAAATGATTAACTAACGTATATTTCATCACTGTAGAAACACAGCTGCATGTATCTGCTGGCATAAATGTCCTTGAGTCATATCTTGACACTTCCACATGTCTAGGTTTACAACTCTAAGAGGTTTTGCTGTGCTTGTGCTGGCAAGTCAAATCAGAGACGTTCTTTCATCTACGTGAAGAGGACATCACACCATTGTTATAACTCAGACAACAGCTTATTTGGTGCTTAATAAATCTTTTCTCAACGAAGCCTCGCCGCTCAAACTTCCTTTTCACACAAATACACAAGCGTGCCCCGACTCGGCAAGCTGTAGAACAGCATCTCTCAGCGGCCACACGCCACAGGTTACTACGCCCGACAATCAAACGCGTACGCATGCGTGACCCACTAACTTTTACTCCCATTACCTCATTTGACTCCAGAACCTAGGAGAAGAAGGACGGCCCCCCTGGCTCCTGAGCCAGCGCGAAGGCTACCTCCTCCTCCTCCCTCCTCCTCTCCCTGGTCGCTTGTATCTACACATGCTTGGCTCTGGCACCAATCAGCGGGCAGCGTGGGGCGCTTTAAACTGAGGATGCCGCCACTTCCTCACTGTGGCACTCAGCTCACTACGGCTTGAAAATAAAACCTAAGTTTAATATCGCCAGCTTCCAAGCACTGCTACTCGGATGTGAAGGCAGATGCCTGAAGACGTCTGGTACACCTTTATTCCACCCGGCGATGGTATACGGGCTAATACAATGAGCTTGTGTGTTCGCCGGAGCGAGCGGCAAATAGTGACAACCTCGCGACACAGCGCTGACAATTACAGCCTTTTCTGTGAAATAGGTATTGAAACCAACTGACCTGTTCGCACAAATACATACGCACATATATAACTAATTGAACAGAGTGTTGAGGTATTATAAAAATGCAAAACAAGCGACAGAAAGAGTCGTGGAACTGGACGTTGATCTACCGCCACAATTACACTTCACAAGAGCCTCACTACACTGAGGATCCTACAGCTGAGAATTGAAGCCACATTGACAGAGATTACACATAGATGGCAGAGATAATGTGACACATACGCACAACAAAACTGAGACACAAACACAATGCTCTTTCTTACCTCAGCTGCCAGTTCAGGGTTTCCCAAGCAGCCTCGTTGGTTGTCTTCAAAATATTCCACCTGTATAGCCATTCAACAGAACAAGAGAGGGGGGGAGAGGGAGGGAGACAGAGAGAGATGGGAGGGGGTGAGAATAACAATCAATAGAATAATGCGACAAGGGCCTTTTCAAAAAGACTCGTCATTAAGGACAGTAGGACCACCCTTTGTATGCCTTTTCACACACAATTTCCTCATCGTTCCTGTCGTCCTCAACAACCATCAAACAGCAGCCATGCACACAAATGTCTTTTCTTTAATTTGTGTTCAACCAGTGAGCCGGCACTTCCCTCTACTGCTGGGACAGAGAATGAGAGACAGCAAAGCCAGATTCAATTTCAATTATAGAATTATGTAATCTTTGTATACCGACCTGGCGCAGCCTTCCTAATATATGCATTAGAAAAGGCTGCATAACCCAGTTTTTTAAAGGGTAAATTGGCAAAACATGCACAAGTGTCAGTGAATAGGTTAGCTGAGAGTAAGATGCAATATATGGAAATGCTTCATCAAAGCAGGGCTGACTATATAAAACAATAGCATCTTCTTATTTGGCACAGCATGTCCCCCTTGTCTACATGGCCCTGGATGTCTCAATGTTAAATGATGTGTTTTGTCTCGAGCTGTTCCCCAGTCCCGCCAACCTAATCTCTCCCCCTCCACTCCCCAACCCACCCACCTATCAATCCTAAAATAGTCTGGAGTGATGAATATTTACCCTCTAAGCCTCTGAGCTGCCTTGGTTTGTACTCCTCCGTCCGCTGGCCGAATCCCCATCAGAAGACTCAGGCTTCCTCTTGTCCTCACCTCTATTCCTTTATCCCTTTCTTCTCGCACTCTCTTTCTCTCTCTCTACCTCTCCACTCTTCTTTCTCGGTCTCTCTCTCTCGCCTGTGTTCCAGCAGCCCATTCAGGAAGCCATCTTGTGTTTTTAATCTGGTTTTACATGAGCCCTCGTACGCACGTTCTCTCTCTCTCTCTCTCTCTCTCTCACTGTGTCGCTTGCTCTCTTGTTCTACCCCCTCCCTCTCCCCTGCTAGTATGCCAATAGGTCTACCGCACACACGCTCACACACACACACACACAAGGGATTTTTTTCTTCTCTGTGATCGCTATCACTCCTTCCTCTCCCACCCGTTCAGTTCTTTTTCTTCCGTCCTTCTGCATACATGATGTAAATGCACCGTCAACCACCTACTCCCTGTCTCTTTCTTCAAACAAATACACTCATGTACAAATGTACACACACAAACACACACAGAGCTCGCCGGAGAAACGTCACACTAGAGATAGCACACAAAGGCTGTCCGTCCACCAATCAGATGCCGGGCTGGGCTCTGCTGCTAGGGTGAAATAGAAGGAGGGTGGTGAGGGGGGAGAGAGAGAGAGAGAGAGAGAGAGAGAGAGGGTGGTGTGAGAGAGAGAGAGAGAGAGAGAGAGAGAGAGCGAGAGAGAGGGTGGTGTGAGAGAGAGAGAGGTAGAAGAGAAATTGGAGCCAGTAAAAAGGTTAAAATAAAAAGAGAAAGGGTCTGTGTGTGTGTGTGTGTGTGTGTGTGTGTGTGTGTGTGTGTGTGTGTGTGTAGCACCATAAAAGAAAGGCTGACATAAAGGGACGGAGTGAAGGTGGACGGGAGGTGTATGTGTGTAGGGGGGATGGGTTTTCTCTATGCCTGTCAATTATCTCCTCGAACTCGCCTTCCCTAAACAATGCCTCTGGTATGTGGTATCACTGAGCACCATCTGTGTCAGGGCTGCCTGCAATAACTGGACTGGACTAGACTGCACACACACACACACACACACACACGTGCGCGCACACACACCCTCTCATACAGCCTCACGACCACTGACAGGCAAACTGCACAATTACACAGCAAAGCCCAACATGCTGACTCAAAGCAAGTGAAGACACCGAAAATGTGGCCGTAAAGATGTCATCTTGTTTCTGTGTAGAAATCCGTGATCTCCAAAGCACGTGCAAAAATGAAATCTAAGCTGCCAGAATGACATGCCGAGCATATTTTGGTTCATAATGTTTACATTCTGAGTGGTCGAGAGCATCTGCCGAGCATGACCACGAAAGCCAGAGGGAAATGGTTTCATCCAAACCGGCAACCAGGTACCCTGGATGCATTTCTCATTTTTTCTTCAAATTTGTAAATTATCAGCTTTTCTGAAAGCCGAAGTTTTAAAACACCTAATCACGATTTCGATTGAAAAAAAGTGCAAAAACTTGCCCGAGTGCATACGGCAGTTGAATTAGTAACCGCCCCGCAAGACAGGACAAAGTCAGCGAAAGTTCATGCGGGCTGGCCAAGACACGGTGGATGGAGGCGAAATGGACAGACAGCGAGAGGCACGGAAACAGGGAGAGAACCGAAAAAAAGAGAGCTGAAGTGTGGCGCGGTGAGGCGAGGCAGCCACACAGTGACACAGCATTTGTGGTGTCTGTCTGACGCTCTCGGATAGCTTGGGAAATCCCCTCTGCTGACGTCAGATGGGGCACGTGTGTGTATGAATGTGTGCGTGTGTGTGTGTTTATGTGTGAGCAGAGGCGTGTTTAGGGTAAGCCGGTAAGCACGAGCGGCCGCTCGGCTTCTATGGGCTTCGCTACAGGTGGCCGGGGTAGTCGTAGCACTTGAAGCGGTAGTCGTACGAGCTTTGTAGTCGCAGTAACCGTTTTAGCAAAGGCAGCATTAAGAAAGAGAGTAGAGAGAAACCAAACGCAAAATCAAGAGGACGAAACATAATCGAGCACATCGCTCATTCAATCAACCCTTTCCTCCTCATTCAGACATTCACAGCCTTCAATGGACACTTTGCAATCACTCACAGAGCATATTCACTCACACGCAAATCCTATCTACCCAACTATTATTACCTATTCAACCTCATTCAACAAGAGTCTCCCCAGACCTGCAAAGTAACCAACCCCACACACTCACACTCACTACATATGACACTAGGGGGGGAGGCTCACTATAGCCGTTTGGTCATTTGGTTTCAGGAGGATGGACGGAGTAAGAGGATGCTGGGGTAATTTACCTGCAATTGGACTATTTAGTCTAATTAATTGTATTGATTAAGCTAGTCTGCCATGGTCTTTATACTGCACATCGTTGTGGTAACCCCACCCCTCTATTTCATTCACATGAATAATTACAGACGTGTTTCCTGAACGTGGACAGAAAACTCAATCTCAACCTGGCTATTAAGTAAGAAAAGTGGATGTGAATGTTAGTAGTGTATATTTCTAACAGCCAGAGGTTAAGTTGCTGCCCATATTCACAACAGTGAGCTGTTGTCATGGGAGAAGATGGAGGATATGGTTACCAGGCAATAAGGGACTCAGCTGCTGCATGCATACAGGTCAGGGAGCAGAGATGGAGGGACTGTGGGGGAGGGATATTGACGGATGGATAGATGGGAAACACTTAGTGAAGAGAGCTTACGAAGCTACTGAACATCTCTTGATGCTGCAACACACGGCACTCACCATTGTCAATAGTGGAGGATTAGAAATCTTTGTGGGACAGAATTGGTATTTCGGAATGAAGCAGTAGATATCGTTCTGTAACAATATATAATCAAATACCAGTACAGTGTCAGAGGCAGGGGGAGGCCACAAGGAGGTTTGGCCCGGCTGTGGTCTGGGAGAAGCTGCATTATGATCATTATGTATCCATGTATACCTATGTCCAATTTTTGTTATAAATCCCTGTAATCCCAATAACCTTTGCTTCACTGCCTACCATCATTGATGTTTAGGATCTATGATCAATAAGAAATATGACTACATGACGAAACAAATCCAGTGAAACATACTGACAAAGAATTTCCGTCACATAAACCACTAATGCAATTAGTGTTTGTTCATTTAAAACTGAAATTGTGTTACTATAAACTATTGTCATTTTGCAGGAGACCCCCATGTGTGGTTGCTGCCACTTTAGAAACGTCTCACCAGACAAGACAGGACAGGCCTTAGAATCCTGATTTCCTGTTTGTGGCTAAACAAACTGTGTGCCTTTTCCTCTTGACTTTAGCTCTACTCTTCAACACCAACATGTCATGTCCCTCTCTGCAAAGTAATCTGCATCTCTGATCTTCACTTCAAGGCATACTAAGTGGGAGGGAAGGCATCAAAAAACAACAGTCCAAATCACTTGACAACAAGTTCTGATGTTGCTAATTGAACACAATGGCGAGTCGAACAGTTACTGGTCTTTTATCACAAACACTGACCCCATGATGCTACACACTAATGGACAAGATGCAGCTTCCTGACTATATTCTTCTCCTTGTGTTTACTTGATCAATACTCATATTGATTTGTGAAGCCCTTACTATGAATTGATTCTCGTAAAAATAAAAAAATAACCTTTTTGAAAGGATTCCACACACGTATGGAAAAAAAAATATATATGATTATCTTTCAAATGAACCAGCATTTTATTGCGGCGTTGTCGTGGTCTATACGGTGTTTCCGACGCATAGAAATATTCTACTTTGCAAGACAAAAAAATAGTTTAGCATGGAAATTGCTGTGCTTTGTAAACGGTTACAAACGTTATGGCATATGCGTTTCATTTCATAAAGATTGGTAATAGAATTGTCCCTATAAAGATCATGTAACAGCTCCTGCCCTTTTTAGTTCTTGGCGTTGCAAAGAAAGATCGAATAGTTTAGTTGTAATTTCCCGTGATAAAAGTTGGGAATGTTGGGAACAGAAACATTGGCCATGTGCTTGTTTTGCTGGCTGACAGCCCTCGGAGGAGCAGTAAGCGTTCTTGGTCATGCTTTAGAAGGCAGGTCTGGTTTTTCCTGCTTCTCCTCCTCCAATACGGCATATTCCCATCCTCCTCCTTGTCTTTAGAGCCCATCCCCCGCTTTTAAGACGCTGATGCACATACAAACACACAACCCCCCCGCCCACACACACCCCCACACGTGCACTTCTATTAACACAGAAGTGCACTTTTTAAAAAATGCACTCTTCCTCTATCTTCACACACCCACACACACAAATACAAACTGGCCTAAGGTTAACCCCCACCCTCACTCGAAGCCTCAGAGGTCAAAGGACAAAGCCCAGGCAACTGCAGGAATTCTCCACTGCTGCCGTTTGGTTGCCCTCGCGGTCTCTCAGCCACGCAAAACACACAAACACTGCACTCACAGTCTGTCCAAACAGACTCAAACTTTTCCACTGCTTTATCTTCAAGGCAATATTTAAGTTGGATTTATAACCACGATTAGAAGGTTCCACATCTGTATCCTCAGCACACATGCACGACAAGCAAATACTCTATTAACCACACAGATGTATGAGGTAAAGTGGGCGCCCCTCAGGAAAAAGTTTAGATCTCTACTTTAAATACAATAAAGTGTGACGGCCTCACTAGGTGCTTTATAATACAGCTGCAACTCTACATCCTCACAGGCTGGAGAACGTGTGAACTCAAACACCTTCAGAATATACGGATAGATTAGCGGCAGCACTCAAACAAGACCAAGATAGACCAAGACAAAGGTGAGCTATCTGACAGACTATTTTCATGATGACAATTTTTCGTTTGATCTATGAAAATAGTGAGACACAGACATTTTTCTACAATCAATATTCCCCAGAGCCCAAATGGATGTTGTGTTTTGTCCAAACAACAGCCCAAAGATACTCACTTTACTATGTATTTAAAACAGAGACAAGTAGAAAATCTTCACTGCAAAAGCTGGAACTTGAGAATGTTTTGCTTTTTTGCTTAAAAAAGTATAAATGGATTATTGAAGTATTTTTTTTATATATTGCAATTATCTGTCAAAATACCTTTTAACAGTAGCCATGCCTTATAATAGGATCTTCTAATATACTATTTGTTTTAGCAGTTATAATGTCATTGTTTAATCATGTTTATAAAACACACACAGTGGCATCATTGTTTAAAGTGCACTCAATGAGTATATTTTAGTTGGCAGAACCATCTCTTCCATCCGTTCTGGCCCTGCTGAATAGTAGTTAATGAGGAGCGAAAAACATTAAACTGTAAATGTAAGATTTGAAATTTGAGTTGAGGACTCCAATTCCGAGTACAAGTGATTTGCCATTTGAATAAATGCTATATACACTTTGCATAAATGGCACGTGCTACTGACAAGTCCTCTAAACCCAGCCTGAGGACAAACAGGTCAAGACTTGACAGATAAGGAATGCAATTAGTAGCACCAGCAGCAACAAAGCTCTATGCTATCTTTCTGAATGGACATCTCAAACTACATCTGTAAATGTCCGTAATGAAAGAGCATGCAGCAGGTGGGTGAAAGGAATGGATACACTCCCTGCTCTCCTTTAGTTTTCTGGTACTACGACCACAACCAGCTGACTAAAAGCAGAACCTGCTTCTAGTGAGAAGAAAAGCTCCAGTGTGTCTCTGAGACATGCATGGTCCATGTGACTACAACAATACCTTGAAACACAAGTACCACTCACCTCCCACTCATCCCGTCTCCTCTTCAGCTGATCACATTTGCGCAGCTTGCAGATCTGCTTGCCCGTCTTGCGGTTCAGGCAGTTGGCGCAGCTCCCGCAGTTCTCTCTGCGGAGGCATGGAGTGCAGTCCCCACATTTCTTCCTCTTTTTTTTCTGGAGGCCAGCAGCGGTGTCCAGGGAGACATCGAAGGGGGGCAGAGAGAAGAGTCCCGCTTGCTGGTGTTCCATCTCAATATATTTGGTGAGGGGAGACGTCTTCTCTGAGGATTTCCTTTGCATGAGGAGAGACTGAGTCTCCTCCGCGTCCATGGAGAATGTTTGAATGTCCTCAGGTGGCGGACCAGGCCCTTCCATTGGCCTGGGCATGGTGACTGTCCTCACCTAAGTCTATTCTGTCTCTCTCAAGATTGAAAAACACAAATAAACAATAAATAAATTTGAAAAAAAAGTGCCGCTAAAACTCAACACCATCCAAATATACAATGAATATTTGGCGGCATTTGCTGCAAGTTTGTTTTGGCAGGTAGATAACTTGTCTCAGATCAGTCTGTGCTATTGACTTTGTCTGTCCGATCCATTTGACTCTGTGGGCTGTTGCTTTATCTTGTCTTTTAGTCTGAGCCCTCCAGGGACAGCTTGATTAATATATTGTGTTCTCGGTCCCCCGGGTGACCCTGGAGAATCCTGGTTGTAACTTGCAGTATGGAGACCATCTTTCTCGGCTACCCTTTGGGATGGTAGATGATCCACCACAGTCTGGGTAGCATAGCTGGAGTCTGCACAGTCTGTAAAGACAAAGGGATACAACTCAAATGTATTAATCAAATGCAAAAAATATAAAAGTATTGATACATATTTATTTTCTACATAGTATTTTTGAGTGCATTTAAACGGCATATGTTTTTGATATACCCCACATTAAAGATCTGAACATACATGTGCCACATACATGTGTGTTTCTTATAAAGTTATACATGATTTAGCAAAATGTACCAACTGCAAAACTTCTTCATATTGCTGACTGAAGGAATGAAGAGAACTTGAGGCATATTACATATACATTGCATCACCACTTATCTTGTGAGATCTCTCAAGGGACTCTGTGCCACTTCCCGGTGTGACCGTGCACCATAGCTTGAATGTCTTGTGTATGGATATCTGTCTTTAATGGCATACTTCTACATTATTTGCTAATTTGATTCGACCTATCAAATACATTCGGTTGGTATGGGGTTGGTTAAAAAAATGCTTATCTTTGTCCACTTCAGGCCTCAGGGTAGCCCTTTTTCTAAAACTATGTGATTAAGATCGGAGGCAATTATAAGGAAAACCCTTCATGTGTCCATTACAAAAAGAAAGGGTAGTAAGATCAACTAAGATAGTTGACTAAGATGGACTAATATAGTTTACTGAATAACATTTATAATTGATCAGATAGACCAAATATTATCTTGTCATATGTCACTTCACAGCCCTGCATGTAAATGCATGGTTGGTATAACCGTCTGTGTAGCATTTGATAATAGATGCTTTGCCTCAGAGTTCAGTGTGACGCCCCTGAATGCTGTCTGGATACTGTCTGGTTTCCAAACACAGCTGTCAGTGCTGTGCATGCAGTTGGCTCATAGCCATGCAGGCCAACTGAGCGCTTTGAGAAGACAGTGTTTTAATGGCAGACCCCACATGGACGGGAGGCTTATGTCTCCCTGAATGAAAGAGGGGTGGGGGGGTGATAAGTCGATGCCAGGGACAGTCCCCTTTGTCTTATGGTCACACGCTCCAGTCAACCGTCAATAAAGTGAATTGTGCTGAGAAAAACCCCAATGTTTCTTCGCGGACTGCCTGGTTTCACAGCCTGCACTGAAGATGATTTATTTTTTGGTTATCAGCAATGCAGAGGGCAAACTCCACTATATAATATGAAGGCTACATTTCTATTAACTTTAATATTACTCTCAGGGCTGCATTAATATGGATTTTTAAATCAGAGCCTTTCAAGGTGGGAAATCACAAATTGGTCTATTTTGCAGTAGGCTGTTGCTAATGTTTGTGGTTGCTTTGCTTTCTGCACCTTTGTAAAACAATTAAATAAAAGAGACTTATTCAAAACAAATAATCTCCCCAAAAAGCTGGGATGAAACAAATGCGTTACACCAGCTAACATTAGCTTGCTTGCAGCTTTGCTAGTAAGCTAACGTTAAGGAGCATGCAGCGTTAGCCGGAAAGCACTTTTGCCTTATTACTTCATTGTTTTTGTAAAGTTGTGTAACGTGTAAGTATCACCTAATTTACCAAACATACCTAATGTGGGTCCAATTGTGGGTGTAATATGAAGTATTTTGCTGGAGAGATGAAAGTTGGCAGTTCCTAGACCTGTGACACCTTTCATTCGGGAAAAGGTGACCTTGGCCCACAGGTGAAGTAAAGTCATGTGAATCACTAATGTCACCAATGAAGACACAAATGTCTTGACACTCAAATATGTTTCCTAGTTTTCTCTTAGCCACTCTGCTAATTGCAGAACTTAAACCTCATGTAGTTAAAGTTATAATTGGCTAGCAGTAGCACGCGCTCGGCCGGCTGCGCACGTGGTCTCATCGCGCGGCGGTCGCCTGTACTGTTAATGAGCTCCCGCTCTGCCACTGTTGTGACTTTTACTGTACGCCCACGTGGTTTACCCACGATGGGGGGGGGGGGACACTTCTCGGCCAGCCCACACCGACCCAAAGCAATCAGATAAAAACTAACAGGCGTCCTTAGATTTACATTAAGATAATCCTCATTACAGCAGAATACACTAAACACAACAGCGCCACGCGCGAGGGACACGGGGATGATTGCTTTAGGTGACAAAAACAGCACTTTAACCAGGTGTGAATACACACTTCGATTTACATCCACGTGACAACCTCGAACTACCGCAGAGGTGGTAATCTTATACGTCAGATGGCCACCAAGAACAAGTCCTCATGTTTAGTAAAATAATGAACTACGTCATGCATAAATAGCATATATGATATAAAGGCCAAAAGGCGAAATAATGTAGCTCGGAAACTGTTGTTACTCAAATGTTGTGCAAACAAATAAAGACCAGTGTTGCTAAAAGCGACCCACGTCCGCGCAGGAAAACACATGCACAATGGTCACAAGGAAAGGAGGCAACGTACCACGGGGCTCTTTAAACGCATCGATACTCCTCTTCGCTTCAGCCTTCAAACCGCTTTGCAAAATGAAAAAAAAAATGATGCAAATCTAACTAAAGTGCCTTAACGGCATAACAACATTAATTGAGAGCTTAAAAAAAAAGAAAAAAAGGCGCTTACAAAAAAACAACAACAAAAGTTCCGGGCGAAAAAGTTCGACCGTAATGACATAACTGAAGCCGCGATGTCAATGGAGCCGGAGATGGGGGTGGTGGGTGGGGAGGGGGGAAGGAGAGAGAGAGAGAGAGAGAGAGAGAGAGAGAGAGAGAGAGAGAGAGAGAGAGAGAGAGAGAGAGAGAGAGAGAGAGAGAGAGAGAGAGAGAGAGAGAGAGAGAGAGAGAGAGAGAGAGGTGTCGTATCTTTTGGAGGGGTTCAAGTCATCAGTAAATTATGGACTGGAGTCCTGTCAGCTGGAGCAGAGGAGGGGTGGGGGGGGTGGGGGGTGGGGGGGGGGTAATTATTGTGATCACATAATTATTTCACACAACTGCTCTTAAGATGTTATATTGGCAGCTAGATTGTTTACGAGTGGGTTATAATCGAGATTCCCTCATGAGGTCTGAACCAGATGTTGTGACATCACGATGGGGAATGAGGAGGATCTCTCCCCCCCCCCCCCCCCCCACCCCCACCCTCCTGCACACAGTTGGGTTGCTGCTCTCTGCTCAGAAGGAGGGGAGCGATGACCCCCGGCTGACAGAGGTCAGGTATCTCTGCTGTCTTTCATCACAACACAAGTAAGGGTCGGCCTCCTGATCCCGTAGTCTCGGCTGCAGAAAAGGAGTTATGTCGGTATGTTGGACTGTGGCAGTAAAGACGATGGAGGTTCAGATGAAGACGTGGTTCAAAAACAGTGCCTGCGTACATTATATACTACATTATATACATTATACTATTAAGAACAAGTTACCAGAAGGCCCAAAACACTAATTATTATTCAGCTTATAGTCAAAAGGTTATATTTTAGCTATCACTAATCTAACAGGTTGTTTGAGCCCCCCATCGTAGCTGAAATATATGTATTTATGTATCAGTTAAGAACTGCACCTTTTGTAAGTCCCTGTATGTAAAGTTTAGAGTCATATAGAAACATACGGAATAGAAACAACAATTGTGGGTTCACTTTGTCTCATAATTATGGCGGCGCAACAGTTTCCGGATGCTGTATTAAGGTATTAAGGTTTCCAAAGCACAAGGTTATCTGCGGTTTGCAGCACACTTTGCACTCATTTGTAGTTCTTTGTTCATCACAGAAAGAAATAACACATAACATGAAGCTCAAAAGTTATTAGTCTATGCATATAAAACAACAAATACACATTAAATTGCTATTATGAACATTCATTAAAAATGTCATATCTAATTCTGTTTAAATATTGAGAACTGAAATGAAGAGACATCATTTAAACTGGCACCACCAACTTCCCAGTATCTTACACATTCAATAATTATGGTTGTCACTCAGTTATCACACATCAAATCTTTATTTTCCACCAGTGTGACGCTCCATTGGAGGCCGTTTGACAAACACACAAACAAAATGCTGGAAACGCAAACATTTCTTCTGAGGTACCGTAATACGCAGTTTAATACATTCTGTGAATTTTAAGATGTTTTCAATTGATGCACTGAGAAAATAATTTCTGGACCATCGTGTTATGCACCACATTGACGAGATTAAACATATTATTCTCGGCCACGTTTCTATACGTCGAGAACAAAAAACGATACTGTTTGGTCATAATATGGTTAAATGACAAGCCTCTGTGGAGATAAAGCTTTTAAGAACAATTGAATGCAGAAACAAGAAACACGGCAAGACATTACTTTAGCAAATGCATCCTTTGATTAATAAATAATAATTAAAGCAGAATACAACAGGTGAACGTGGACCTGAAATTCTCCCAGAAACCTTCATAGTAATAAATAGCTAAAACAGCTTCAGTCACATTGCATCCATCTCACTTGTATTAATTAAAAAGGAAAAGTTAGTAGGAGCAGATGCTAACGTGCGCGATAGAGGACGCCTGCGGTGTCACATGTCAGTGTGCGGACTCCAGTGCTGCAGACCAAATGATCAAAGTCTTGAAACGAGGGGAAGAAGAGGAGCACAAGAACAGAGCAAACGGAAAACAGATGAACGCTGGATATGAAATCTGGAAAAAAAACACGAGGAAGTATGAAATGAAATACAGCGATATCAGTTTCCATTGGTAGGTTGCAATGAGGACTCTTTAATAAGGCTCAACCAAAGGTAGCGGAGGACCATGATCTATTACATTTAAGAACAAAGCGTGTGAAAAAAATGTCTGTTTTTGTTTTTATTTTTTTCTAGAATATGATACTGATTTATATATATTTGTATTTACAGTTGAACCTGTAACATCATAACCACTCCCACTAGTTCCTTCCCTCAGTCTTGGGCACTAATGTCCTGCAAGACAATGCTATTGTTTTTTTTTTATCTTAGAGGTCCTTTCTGCCATTCCACACAGCTCACGACATCTCAATTTATTAAAGGAGAAGCTCTATATTGATATAATATTGGTCCAATATCCCATACATCTTGATTTGGAGTGTCAAAACAGTCACAAGCACACACCTTTCCAGACAAACATGCCGTAGGCGTAGACAATGAAATACGCTGTGGAGAGGTGGAGGATACCTACAGCTGGAACCGTACAGCGTCAGATTTTGGCCTGAAGAGTTTGAAATGTTTGAACTTGCTGAAGCCTGTATTAACACAAACTGTCAAAAAACGTCTCCCGGAACTGCTGTGGGGTTGATTTGGGCTCAAGATTTAAATGATGGGTGAAAATCTAATTGAGGAGAGTTGGGTTTGGCCTGAGGTTCAAACTCTCTTGAGGCTTTTACTGACAGGTTTCCATGTGCAGCGGTCCGTTCTCAACTGCTACATGGAGCCTCCTTGTTAAATCCTGAAATGCATATACACAGGGAATGTACCAACTCCCCTTTCCCCGTCACATCACCCCTCAGTCTCGTGGTGGTTTGGTCCAGAGGTCACAGAGCAGAAGTCTTTATGTCCGCACCTGGAACTTGCCAGCCTTCGTCATGTATTTGATGCCTTTAAAAGGTTTGTACTTCTCCCCGTACATGTCCAGTCGATTCACCTTCAGCCCTGTTGAAGGACAACAAATACTGAGCACTCACATTCTTTACCAAATTTGAACCCTTTAAAATGCGTTGGTTTGCCTAATGCCACTGTGGTTATGATGCAATAAAATGAATTATTGTCTGTATATTAAATACTATATGAAATACTGTTATTTAACTTATGTTAAATAACATTCATTTTGATGCATTTATATTTTTTGTGAATTTACAGATTTAGGGAAAAAACTCACTTGATACCTTGGAGGACATAGATGACCCATCCCTAAAAATTATATTATATTATATATATATATATATATATATATATATATATATATATATATATATATATATATATATACACACACTTTTCACTTAATAATTGGCAGAATATTAACCCTTTAAATGTTTACATATTAAATGTTGTTGTTTTTTTAAGACATCAAACACAAAAATTTAATTATGTTCTGTATTCTAATGCAAAGGTTTTTTTTTTTTTTAAATACATGTCAATTATTAGCAACAACATTGATTTTGATGCATTGCATTGCTCCACAATAGAGCAACAATAACCCTAGTGGTAACCAGGAAAATAACATGGCTGAGAAAATGGCTCAATCTGGTGAAGAATAGTAAAAACTACAAGTTTGGAGCCAGAGTTTGAGATTGAAAGCCTGATATAACAGAATGCATGATGTTGTGCTGTCATGGCCATGGGATCAACATTTTTTGATTTTAATGGGTTTCTTGGGTATTTTGGATATTTATAGACTTATTATGGGAGCTGGGGTTGAACTTCTAAAATAGAGTTTTAAAAAGTATAGAAAACGATATACTGAATTAAATGCATGCTGGTCATATTGCCATGCATATTGTTTGAAAAAGCATTTTTATCAACAAATGTTGGGAAATATTGCTTTGCACGTTACCTTAAATCCTGTACAGAGTAATGGCATGCAGGTAATGTCTAACTAAGCCTCATCACAAGCTGAAGATGAACTATTAATGACAAGCATATGCTAATATATGTTAATACATCAAGTTAACAACAAAGAACACAATGAGTACGTATGTGTATCAAAATCTGCCGTTAGAGTACTTTAGAGTACTTGCTGATGTCAGATGAGGAGGTGTATTAATGCATTTGGCACCATCTAGTGGGCATTGCATCACTGCAATGGGACAGTCAGCTGGTTGTCAGCTGAGCAGGTCATGTGATGAAAGCTTCTCTCATGTGTTGGGGTTGAGCTCAAATATTTGTCTATGCAAAAGTATATAGTGTAAATAGTAAAAACATGACTAACTCGCTGAAACAGCCCGGCAGCTGTGTGTGACTGGTTAGCAGGATTGTGGAGTAGGTGTTGGTTCACAGAGAATCTCAATAATGACAAAACTATTTCTGAAAGAAGTTTAGGAATTCTTTGAATGATGCAATTACAACTGCGTGAAGGATATGTGTTGTCACGATACCTAAATTATGAGTACAGAGGACAGAACTAGACAGTATAAAATATGGCCGTGGTCTCCGTGTAGTCAACGAAAAGCTTTCTGAATCTTGAATAAAAAGATGCATGTCAACATGGTTTGGGTTGTCCCATTGCATTAACAACTCCTGAGAGCCTTACTGGGTGGTTGAGGTTGTAAAACTCTGGGCGTGATAGACCCCTTAAGTCTATAGTATTACCACGTTAAATAGTAATATACTATATATACACACACAGACAAGAATCGGTATATTGTGCAAAACTAGTGATGATGGGAAGTCTAAATGTGTGAGTGTGTACCTGAAATGGCCATCTGTTGGGTCTTGAACTGGATGTTGATGGTGGGGTTCTCGTCAGGTTTGGAGGCCCCGGCCTGCAGGCTCATGGTGCCTTTAAGACTGGGAAGCTTCTGTGGGTTGATCTTGCCAACATCCCATGTCAACATCTAGCCAAAAAAACACAACATTTAGATGCCAATATGGGATCCCATCAAATCAGATGGTGGCATCGTTAAACCTGGAGAGGATTGGTGTAAAAATAACAGGATTTGAGACTTTTGGAGACTTATACATATTCCTGTCCATGCACACTTCCCTTCTTCCAGGCATACAAAACACTATTTTTAGGTACCTTTGTGACTGGATCAAAGGTGTATGTTCCCTGGGAAGCGTTGAGGTTGGCGTTCAGGACGCCCCGGGGCAGCTGGCTGCTGACTAGGACCGCCTCCACGGCCTTGCCCATGGTCTGTTTGGGTCCCAGAGTCAAGTCAAAGCGTCCTTGGGAGCTTCCCTCTCGGAAGGAGATGTTGTGCTTGACGTACACTGGGATCGCCACCAGGCTGAAGTAGAAGAAGGCCAACAACCAATAGTTATACAAGCCAGTGGAATCAAATTGGTTGCCTACATGTTGTGATTCTGGAGTTGTATTCATATATTAGCACACTGCTCGGGAAAATCCTACTACTGAAAAACAACTATTGAAAAAAACCAGATAATACACTGAGGGGTGATTCCTTTTTATGCGTCTTTGCCGTCAAGCAACTTTAAATGATCCTTAATGAAAGAATACTGACTTCTGGGAACTGACGTGGTAGGAGAGCAACCGGAAGTTCCCATCAGGGGGAATGAAGGAGAGGATCCGCTCAGCTTCCCAGCGCTTGAACCGAACACACGGGTGGAAGCTGACATCATCCAGCAGCCGAGGATTCTGGGAGAGAGGGGCAGAGGGCCAGGATGGTTTGGGGGGTAAGTAAAATAAAATGTGCATGCGAGTCTGGTGATCTGGATCCACTGAGGACATAAAAAGAGTTGGAACTCACCATAAATGAGAGAGTGAGGTCGGGCATGCCTGTCAGTTTCACACAGGCATCAATAACTCCCTGAATTTCTGCTGTAATAGTGGAGCCTGAGGAGGAGGGTTGGGGAATAAGAAATGCATAGAGAGCAAAAAATATTAATTAACAACAAAATCCATTTGATGCAGACACTATTAATTATGGAGTAAAGCTGCTAAAATTCTAAGTTAAATATGGTAATTAACAGATTTGTTTTTATTGACGGAAATAAATATACAATTTAGTGTGTATTAATTCGACATAACTAAGGGGTTAAATAAGGACGCAATGGTACAGTGTATTGTTTGACCAGCAGGATGTTCAGAGCAATACCTGATTTATCGATGATAGCATCAATCTCCTCCACCACGTCAAAATAGGCCTCATTGTTGGTGTATTTGACTCCGGTGCGTCGCCATGGCACCACTGACAACTGGCCTGTAGGGAGCTGTTCACCAACATTGGTGCTGCCTAAAAAACAGACAAAACCAATGTTAAATGAGAATTAAATTAGTTATTTACACAGTGCGGGTTGTTGCAATAGTTCTGCCATAACACACACTGATGGACGATGCTCAGCTTCAGTGTTATTTTGGTAATTCTGAGAAACGGGCCTTTAAAGATATGCATCATAAGTCATATCTGTTGTTAATGACACGCCTTACGTTTGAAATTCCAGTTACTAATTTGTCCAGCACCTCAAGCACACATTGGTACACATTATATCTAACATCACTATCATTATTTGACTTAATGCTCTGACTATTCAGAGGACGACTACGTGTTTAAAGGGCCCTGTGGTTAACATGAACATTGTACCTGTGATGGTGTTGACCATTGTGCGGAGGATGGTGGGAGGCTTTATGAGCTCTTTTAGGATGTTGGACTCTGTGGCCAGCGGAAAGCCATTGTCCAGCATCTCCTCCAGGAGTTCATAGACCACAACCACATTGTCCTTAATAGCAGCCTCTGTACACACTCCAAAATAGTCCTGAGAACAAAAAACACAGATGGGATATGGGTATTTTAATCAGATGTGAATTATTTAACTAAACTAACCACTAACGGTGGACTGAAAAATGCAAGGCAGCCCGAACCTGGAACGTGTCGACGACTCTGTGCAGAAACTCGATGACAAACAGCGGCGGCACCTCACTCTGGATGACTGCGACAAAGTAGATGCGATGCCTGAGCACACTGATAAGGTAGTGGTGGGGTGTGGGTATCACCGGTGGGACGTTCTCCGGCTCAGTGGCGCGTTCCTGCGCCTCAAAGAAGTAGTCACAGACGGAGCGGCTGACCACGCTCTTCCAGTGCTTCTCCAGGAAAATGTCTCCGGAGGCGTTGACGAGGAACAGGCTGTGGATCATTTTGGCTGGAGGCTGAGAGGCGAAAGACAAAGAGAGAAAACCAAAGCATTTCAAATGAGACACGGTTACGATAAAGTTAATTAAATTGTAAGAAAGTGCCAACAGAATTGACTGTGTGCGCTGCTCTTGTGAGCTGCAAGTGAAGCAGAGCCAGTATGAAGTCACTGGTTTATACGTCGTGCATCGCTCCACTGTTCTAATACCGTTTAGTCATTTCAATACAAAATATTGAATGTTAGTATAAATTAATTTAATTATCAACCTAAGAAATGTTTAAACCCAATAACATTATATTATGATGATTTGATGAACATAAATCACTAAAATTAAGTCAAAAGCACTCACAAATAATGAGAGGAAAGAAGTGGCTAATAATGTCGGACATACAAGTCTTTATAACCGCAGATATTTTGACTCTCATTGTAGGAAAAGTGCAGGTATTAATAACAACATTAATGACCGCTCTGTTCAAGTGTCCCAGTGAGCCGTTACAGTGCATGCATTATACCCTGAAACAGAAGCAGCTCCATCCAATTCAGGTTCATCATTTACAACCTGTGCTTTCCCTGCTTTTAAGATGACAAAATGTTCTTCCCCACAAACGTTATCTCTCGTATATAAAACGCAACACTATCAGCTATTAGTGGATTTTTACCCGTTCCAGAACTATCTTCACTGTATCGGCCTTTAACGTCCCTCTATCGGGCCATCTGTCATTTGTATGCAGTTATTCGGTCATTTCAGGGACATAAATAAGCATTTCATAAATGAGATTTTGTGACAATTTTTTTAACAGTGCCTACACTTTAAAACGTACAGTATAACCCAACTCGGTCTGTATTTTATCAAGCGTTAGGTCCAAAATGAAAAGAATACAAATAATAGGTCCACGCCCACTATTGAAAAGACAGCCCTTCCTCCCCTCACATGATACATGTCTTGGTGGATATACAATGGATAGGCTTCAGTAGCAGATCATTGAATGGGTCTGTGTGCTGTATACGCATGTAGATACAAGGTAGCTACATAGTAGATTACATAGATAAGTTACATTGTATCTACAAACACTTTCTTTATGTGTTGAAAAGCAAGACCAATTTGTTCCCTTCTTTTGTTGTTTATTATTTGGTAAAGAGCGTAAATCCACACTACACATTAAAATCACAGCCCTCAAGAAAACAAGTACATTTAATTCACATTTCAACATTTTTAAAGAGTTACAATCATTTAATGTGATGTCATTTAAAAAATAAAAAAGGCGTTTGGCGTACCGCTCTCTCGATACGAGGGGGCGACTAACGTTACGTATCAAGTTGAACTGGACACAGTTAGTGAAGTCTCCTTTAGTTGTCGTCAACTTAAGCTCGCTGGGAAATATGATACCGGAATATTCATTAAATATTCGGCAAAGCGATCAAGTTCGGACCGGATAAAACTCAGCGCCGCAAGCTCCATGCATGTATTAATACGATAATACATTTACACGAGTAACTAGCTAGCTAACGCTGCCTCTGTTGCAGAGCAAGTCAAGGCCTCCATCTCCACACAAGATGCTACATCAGTGCCTTCCCACAGGCTCATGACAGACGAAAAGCCCCGTCACCCAGTTCGAGGATGACAATACTTAAAAGCGACGATGCTGTTTTGACTGAGAACGTGTCACGTGTCACTCGAGCCAATCGATACATTCATAATGACTTACCGAAGACAAATATTAACGTTTTCGTCTCGCCTTTCACCCTTTTTCCCAATGAGAGATTAAGCAGCCGTCTTTGCTTCCCGTTAGGTGGAGCAGCTCTTCATACGAGGAAGGATACGGTGCAGCCAACCAATCGGAATCCGGGGAGGCTATTAAGTCCCGCCTACTTAGTAGTCTAACAGGTCAACAGTACGGAAGTTGGTGGCTCGTGACTTGGCTCTGATTGGACCGTGGAGGGAGAGCTACAGTAAACACCAGTCAGACTGCCCGTTGATTGGCCATGATATGGAGCTGGTCTGACATTTTGTTTCCAGTATCAGATTTCATCTTGAGGAGTTAGTCTCCATTCAAACGCATAGATATGGTTTATAATACTTATCTGAGAATCATACTGCCAAAATGCGTTCCCAGGAAGTCTTAGTCATACAATTAATTAGACATCTTATTTTTGTATGTACATAGCTAATTTAATTATATGTGTTGAACAAGGATATAATGAAATAGCAAAGGCAAACATGAATATTGTACTTAATACCTGGGGATGCTGATGCTGGAGTCATCTATATATAGGAATGATACCAAAATATATATTCAGCATTTTTCTTGTTGATGACTTTTCTAATTGTTGTGTAAAGATCACATCCTTATTTGGACAACATATAAAAACACAGTATGTAAATGAAACTTGTGTTCTATTCAAGTATTAAAAGTGTTATTTTGAAAACAAATTACAATATTCCAAACATACTGCTATGCTCACGCAATGGCTCCTTAAGGGTATCTTCCGCACAGTATATTTAATATATGTAATGTGTATGTCGTGCGTAACAATTGGCATCTACAACCTTCAACAATGTGTCGCCTGATAGGTTTCAAAAGCAGCAAAAGTAGCTAGAGCTCTGTTTGATTGTCAAGAGCTTCACAGAACACATGGAGAGATGACAACTAAGATGAATAACATGTCTTTCTGATGTCTGACAGTTTACAGTCTGCAGTTTCATCCTTCTTCCCAACTGCAGCTCACACCCCGAAGTCAAAGTGGAAATGCACATGAAAACACTGCACCCTCAGTGTCAATAAGTCAAATCCTCACAGTAAATGTTAGTGAAACCGAAGGACACAGACATCGGAACAAAAATACTAAGCAAAGATATTAGAGATCTGTGCAAGTTCACAGCCTGATCCATCTGCTGTGATCATAAACCTCTTGATGAAGCGAGTACTTTGAGTTTCTTTCTCTTCTGGTGTTCAGCCTTCACCAAGAAGCATCAAACCAATCCATCAGGCACATAGTGATTTCCCCGACATTGATCGAATCATTAAATACAGTTTAGTGATCTCAATCATTCAGAAGGCCGAAGCAATTATTATTAAATGACTAAATAATGGTAATTATTGTCCACAATGAAAATATGTTACAGTAAGTGAGTGACTTGTTTGGTTCTTACAATGTGTTAAAAATAAAAATGTAAAAAAAGACAATTGAGCTTTTACGTTACATGGATCTGACACATTGTGTTCGGAGATGTTACTTTGGAAGTGAGACCTAACTGTTCACACCACAGCAAAATGCAAGGAGGCAGTCTGTGTATCTGTGTTTCCACACCAATACTTTTTAAAAGGCCGGGCTCCCACTCTTTGGCGTCATCTAGTGGACACAAGTGGTCAACGCAACTCCATAAACGTTCAAAAGTCCACTTTAAATGTTCGCCAACAACAAGTTAACAGGAGTCAAGTTGTCAATAAATTACTGGTGGTATGGAGCTTTGTAAAACTGATTTTCTTTCAATTAAATTACATTTTTAATAGTAGGCGGGGGGGGGGGGGGGGGGGGACTTAAAAGGCTCGACACAGCTGAATGATATTAAACAAGATGTGACAACAGCTTTCTTTACAAATTGGAATTGAGTTCAAATTAAACTTTTAACAAGAATGTTGAAATAGCAACATTTAAAGACTGAATTTTAGTTTTCTCCGCCAGCTTCTTTACATGAAAACACTACTTCACGCTAAAGCTGGAACAGTGTTGGTTATTTGACATAAGTTTGTGTTTAGGACCTTTCTTCTTCTTCTGGGCAGGCCTCTGTCGGAAAAACGTGACGTCACATACTTCTGTGCACCAATCAGAGATTAGCACTGTGTGTGCCTGAGAGCTAATGATGTTTGTGGGGTTGTTTGCTTAGGTTGGCAGCCATGTCAATCAAATGTTATCAAACCCCACCCATGCATCTCTGATCAAACACATTAGCATTATATTTTTTTGCTGACAACACTAACTCATCTGATGTATGTAAGGCTGTCACAATTTGTCGTGTACCCAACATGTAAAACTCCTTCCTTGTACTTACATATTTAATAAAGTATAGTATAATAATCAAAGCTGGAGTAAATCTGGAAGTAGTGGCCTGAGGTGACGGTTGAATTGTCGAACCGACTCAGACGAAACTTTAAAAAGCTCAAGGAAAACATGAATGGCTCAACATAATTTATTTTCATTTTATGTTAAAATGTACAGAGTTCTTTGAAAGTACTTGCTAAGAAAGAAATAAAATAAAAAATAAAACAGAATAAATGGAAATACATACAGGGACAGAGTAGAGAGTTGAAGCCGCTGAGCGCAATCCAACCATCACTGTGTGCCCAGCTGCCACTCTCTTTATTTTGCGCTCTCTTAGCATACAACGCAACATGTACAATTACAAAGGATACAAAAAGGGAAGCGATATAAACAGACAGAAATATACTGAGCTCCTTTTTACATGCCTCTTAATGTAAGGAAGTCATCCTATACACACAGTAAAAAAAGAAAGAATGCCAAGTGACCTTTAGATATTTGTAGTCCTTTTTGTTTAAAATAGCATTAATATAACTAGACAAAGATAGAAAAACTCTAGAGATGAGATGGAATGGAGAGGTTAAAGGCATCTTAAAAGTCACTAAAAGTGAGTGGTAATTTTTTTAAATTTTGAATTTCTTAGTAATTATTACCCAAGAGGCGAGCTAAAAAATATGTATTGTTTTTTTCCTGAAACAGAAGTGAAAAAAATGACAGTACCAATATCAATGTCAGAGTTTCCTTTTTATATTATAGAAAAAACATTTTCTCTACAATAGGTTTTTCTAAAGTCAAAAAGAGTCAGCTTGTGTCATAAAAGAAAGCTGCCCAGTCTGATAAAATTCAGAAAGAAACCAAAAAAAAACAAAAAAAACATAAGCACAGAACAGAACAATACACACAAATAAAGTATGCAATGTCAGGTCTGTAAGAAAATGAAAACTCCTCTTTTGACTTTGAATACTGGTACATGGAGCAACAAGGTCAACCGTTTCACACCTGCCAGTTGAACGCCACAACCAACAGAACCTCGAACACTTTCTCACCTTCGACCCTGCTTTGTATGAGTGTGCCTCTGTGTGAGGGCCAAACCATGTACTAGATCAGGCATTTAGGCACGCCTTTTTTAAAGGCTAATTGTCTATTGCCATATTTCTAGCCAATGGAAGTGCAGAATTTTGCAGAAAGGAAAAGGAGGAAATACAGTTTTAACCGAATACACCATTCAAAAGCAGACTTCTGGACCTCGGTCGGCCACTAACACTTAAGTAAGAGAGGTCAGCTATAGTTAACCGACTTTCCTTAAAAGTAGTTCAATGGAAATGGCACCGTTTGTTCTGCATTCCCTAAACCGCTATAAAAAAAATAATTAAATAACAAAAAAAAGGCTGACATAGTACACCGTCTGTCAGTGGAGTGTGGACAAGAACAGCTTAATGTTGTACTTTCCCGAGCTAGCCACCAGTTGGCAATAGCTAGCCAGCGTCTGTGTGTGTGTTTTAGGTGTGTGCGCTTGTGTTTGGGAAGTACCAGAATATTTACATCGAAATGTTTTCAGTGTGGCGGCAAAATGGAAAATAATGCTACTTGTTTTATTCATGGACATTTAATAGACAGCAACGCGCTCGTCTCTCCTGTGTCTTTGCTGTTTTTGGTACAAGGTCCCTCCGGGAAGACAGAGACTCTGGAAACAGCTCAAGGCCCCGCCCCTACTTCTCTGGAACTAGGTGTTTGGGTATTTCTGAGAGAGCAAGAGGGTGTTATCACCATTTCAGAATGCCACACACATAAAGACCAAAGCATATAAGAGGTCGGACTGCACGCAAGTATTTAAAAAAACAATAAACAAAAACAACAACAAAAATAAGATTCAACATTATGTTTAACAAAACAAGAGTCCGCCTATAATGTTTCATTGTCTCTTTTTTCAAGGTAAGGCTTCCTATATCAATTGAAAGATTGTGTGCATTGTTGGATATATTCAGGTAACCACTGTTTTTCATTCGCAGTCTGACAAAGCGAGGTACTCCTGTATTGTCCTTCTCTGTGCGCCTTTCTGGTCATTCTTGTCCCCTCCTCTCTCGGTGCGCATCATGAGGCGAAGAAGGCGCCTCCCGGGCCTGGGTAAAGTCACATGACAGAGGACTGCGTAGGCATGGCCTGAAGCAGCGTGGCAGAGGTCCATGTACTGCCCCCCCCCCCCCCCCCCTGACCCGGAGCCCCACTTGTTCGCGTACACAACCAGCTGGGTGGGGAGGGGAAAACGAGGTCAAATTTTCACCAACAAAAAAAAAAAGAACACAGAAAAACAGGAAACCCAAAGAGCCTCTTTGTCTCCAATCACCTACTCTGCCGCAGCGCCTGCCGCAGCGCTGGAGAGGGTGAACAGGAGTAATGGACATTTAGAGTACAGCGAGTATCAGCTCTTGCCTCATGTCTCCTTTCTCAGTTCTTGGCTGCTCATCTGCTCATGTAAGGTGACTGTTTAGGGACACCAGCATAGCTGTGATGGGAGGGGCCAGTGTACATCATGTTACTGTGGTGATTGGGCTGCATAGGCTGCTGCGGGTAACCCTGCCCTCCCATCATGCCCATCTGCATCTGCATGGGGTACTGAGCTGGCTGATTCATGTAAGGGGGATTGCCGTGATAACCACTGTTCATCATGGGTTGGGGCATTCTGTAACCGGCTGACATGGCATTGAGGGGCATGTTCATGGAATTGTATGGTGCTGGCGTGGGCATTAGGTTTGGCATCATACCGCGCTGCACGGCCAAGGTGCGCGGCGTGCCCTGCATGGCCACGGCCCCCGAGCTGCGGCCATAGAGCTGCTGCTGGTGCGGGGCTGGGGCCAGCTGCTGAGTGGCTTTGGACCGGATGGAAATATGGCCTTTGACTGTAGCCATCTGGCCCTGTAGCCGCTGTGTGTGCGGCGGGGGTCCCAGACCGATGTTGGTGGTGGGCATGTTGCATTGTAGCTGCAGGGAGCCCAGGTTCATGGAGCCAGAGCTGAGGTTCGGAGGTGGGGTCATAGTGGGCTGGCCCTGAGGGAGGGTAGTGTGGGGTGAAGGGGCCAGCCCGGGGTTGGAGAGAGAAACGCTGGTGGCGTAGGAAGTGACAGAGGCTGAATGAGAGTAGGGCATGGCATGGGGGTCCATGATGGTGTTGGTGAGCTGTTGGAGTTTGGCCAGGCTGAAGGTGGCCGAGGGCTGAGGGTAGCCCCCCGTGCCAAAGTCCTGACCCATGCGTTCATACAGGGTGCGGCCCCCTCCTCCGCCACTCTCGGGGATCTCCATTATCATGGGTGTGGAGGCGAAGCCATTGCCCATGCTACACTGGGACAGGGCCTGCTGCTGCTGCTGCTGTTGTTGTTGCAGTTGTTGTTGTTGTTGTTGTTGTTGTTGTTGTAGTTGCTGCTGCTGCTGCTGCTGCTGCTGTGGTGCTGATGGTTGAGGCTGAGGGTTGGGCGCTTGTTGCTGCTGAGGACCCTTTTTTTGAGACTGCTGCTGGTTGGTGCTGGGAGGCCTCTCGATCACACCACAGCTCTGGGGAGACTTAATGCCACAATTGGGGGTGTTAGACGGGGGTGGGGGTGGCTGGGGTCCAGCACTGCCTACATTACTGGCACCTGGTCCGCTGTTGGGCCCTGGCCCGGTTTGCTGGATGAGGCTACAGCTGCCCATCCCTAGTTGGGACCCGCCCGTTCCCGTGGAGGATGTGAGGCTGGGGGCTGGCACAAAAGAGCAGCTGTTAGACTGGGAGGACGGGGTGGCCGAGCTTGAAGAAGAGGAGGCCGACGATGAGGAAGCTGTGGTAGCTCCCGAAACTGCGGCAGCTGACATTCCCCCGCCGTTCCCTGTTCCATTACCCCCTCCGCCCATGGTGGAGTCGTAGCTGCTGGGGTTGTCGTAGTTCTCCGTCGTGCTCTCTATGCTGCCGAGGTCACTGAAGCCGCTGTCCACCACCTGCTGCGAGTGGTCTGGCACAGACGGTACATCCATCATTGGCGACGTCTCCATGTTCTGCTGGGAGGGGGCAGAAAGAGAACTGGGATGTTCCGGCGTGATCTGGGTGTACCCCCCTCCAGCTCCTCCACCGCTTCCCCCTGTTCCAGTTGGGCCAGGCGTCCCTCCCCTCTGCCCTGCCGGTGTTGTGTCCATGATGCCCGAGGGCAACCCCGGACTGTTTACCGAGCGCACAGATTGACTGGGTAGGGGCGGCACTGCGGGGTTAGGAAGGGGGCTGCTGTGTTGGGAGGCCCCACACTCCTCCACCAAGGCCAGGGCCTCGTCCTCGGCCTCCCCCGTGTGGCTGTAACTCTGCAGGGTCCGGCAGGCAGCGAGGGTCTCCTCGCAGTCCTGGTAGGCCCCGTGGTGTGGCTGGGGTTCAGTCTCTTCATCCTGGGCTTCCCCCTGTGTCAGGGACTGGACGGCCTGCATCGTCTCCAGGTCCAGCTCATTGGAGTGGTGATGGGGGTGGTGTGGGTGATGCTGGCCCAGCTCCTCTTTGAAGTCGGAGTGCTGGTGAGGGTGGGAGTGTGGATGCGTGTGCTGGGGTTCCATCAACAGCGTGACGTCCTTGTCGTCCGGGTGTAGAGACTGGAGCTCCATGGGCTCAGAGGGAACAGACATGGCTGTAACAGTTTCCACTGCCGCAGCTGCTGCAGCAGACTCCTCCTGCTCTCTGCGCCGCCTCTCCTCCTGCTGCGGGTCGGCTGAGGAGGGCCGACACTTGGCCTCCTGCACCTCCTCCTCAGCCTCCTCCTCCTCCTCTTCTTCCTCCTCCTGCTTGCTGACATAGTCTCGCGCCACGCTGTTGTCCATGTCTAAAAAAGCCTCTCCGCCTTGGGGTTCTTCTTTGACCGGAGGAGAGCTTGCAAGGGAGGCAGGCTCCTCCTCCTCGTCTTCATCATCATCATCATCTTCAGAGTCCTGGCTTTTTCTTTTCTTACTGCTGTTGTTGCTGCCGTTGCTCTTGTCCTCCAAGTGTCCATCACCTTCATCATCTGCATCATGGTCTTCGCTGCGCCTGCTTCCTGAACCTGGTGTAACAGCTGCTCGCCTGTTGATACTTCCACCACCGCTACCCGTGCTGCCACATTCCTCTTCCTCCCTCTCCTCATCGTCATCGTCCTCTTCCCTGTCACCCATATCTGCGTCCTGAGGCCGGGACTGTGAGGCCCGGGGCCCTAAGGTGGAAGACGAGGACGAAGGGGTCAGCAGGGCACGGGAGGGTGGACGGCTGGGTTTATCTTCCTCCCAGGATCTTTCAGCCTCCTCTTCCTCCTCCTCTTCCTCTGGCTCAGAGGTGGGGGCTGGTTTGGGGGCAGGCTGTGGTGGCGGGCAGAGGGCGCGATTCTTGGGCGGTCTTCCTCTTGGCCGCTTGGGCACCTTCTGCTCAACAGGCTTAGGGTGATAGTCTTCTTCATCAGAGTCTTTCTGTTTGGTGTCTCTGTCGGTGTTGGTTCTGCAGCCTCGCTTGCTGATACGGTCATCTGTCTGGAGCAGCTGGGGATCCTTGTCCAGCTGCTGCTCCAACTGCCTTTGTCTTTCCTGCTCTAGCCTCTCTGCCTCCTCCTGGGCCCTCTCCAAGTACCAGCTCCGGGGCTTGCGGCCAGGCTTCATCTTGATTTTGGGGGGTGGCGGATCCCCACTTTGGGCCTGGCTATCTGCGGCTGCTCCACCACCAGGTGGCTTTCCAGGACCTCGTTTTTTCCAGTGCAATGGTTTGCGGCTCTTTCCCTTGGGCCAGCCTTTCTTCTTCTTGACTGGAACCTCAGGGTTGGCCGCTAGGGTCTCCAATGGAGTTGCTGGCAGAGCGGCCACAGGCTTCAGCATAGATGTTAGCTCTGAAAGGGGGCAAGAAGACGATAAGCCAGTGTTAGATAAAGCTGCACACATAGACTGTAAATAAACCAATCATCACTCAATCATGTCAAGATTGGATTCAAAACTGTCTGCTCACCGTCTTCCTCTGAATCTGTGAGGTTGGAGTGCCGGCCCCTTTTCGGTGCCGAGTCAGACAACCTCATGACAGAGCGGGCTGGTGGGTAGCGGTGCAGTGGGTGGCCCAGTGGCGTCTCCTCCTCCAGCCTGGGCATAGGCCTCTCTGAGTCAGAGTCCACAAAAGGCTCATCCAACACCTCTGTGGTTTCAGAGATCGTCTCTGTCACCACGCTGCTGTGAGGGTGGCTGCGCTGACGAAAGCGACGCTTCCTCAGAGGCTTCTAGGTAGAAACAGGACAGGTTATTAGGTGGTCCCGACCCAGACTAACTCAGCTCAAGAAGACTATAGTAAAAGGCAGCGGCACAAATCCAGTTCCAGTGCTAATATATTATGATTTTGTGAACTCAAAATTAGACAATGAATCAACCTTAGCATTCACGGTTTATTACCTTGCATTTGAGCCCCAAGGCAGGCTTGGTGAGGATGGGTGGGGAGCATGCCCTCCTCTCATCATCATCATCATCTTCTTCGTCATCCTCCTCCTCTTCACTGCTTTCACTGAAGCAGCTCTTCCTGACAAGAAGAGACTCATTCAACCTGGAAACCAGGGGAACCTGTGCCAGCCCCTCCCCAGGCCCTTCCATCGATCTGGGCTTAGGGCCTCTCTTTTTCCTTGGGGGGCGCCCTCTTCGTGTGGGAGTTATGGAGGGGTGTCTGGCCATGTCCAGTGAGTGAAAGGCTGTGGATTCTGTTGGTCTGTCCAGGGAGAAAAGAGAGGGGGGGCTGGTGGCAGAGCCTGTGGTTTTTCCTCCCTCTGTTCTCTCCTCGTCTTCGTCATCCTCGTCCTCCACTGGGCGGATCTTAGGTGGACGTCCCACCCGTGCGCTGTCTTTCACCTTGCCCCAGGGCCAGTTTTTGGGTGGGCGTCCCCGTGGTCTGCGTTCTCCATTTGTTGGAGGAGGGGGGCGTGGTGGCTCTGGGACAGAAAGCGGACAGCGAATGGGAGGGGAAGTTGGAGAGCTTTGGCTAATGGGAAACCCCAGGAAACACTTTCTTTCCTCTTCTTCCTCCTCATCCTCATCCTCCTCCTCATCCCTCTTCTTTCCTTGGCGCATGTGCCAGGACATTGGTGGGACCTTGTGACTTGGTTTGATCTATTGACAGATAAAGTGAAATAAAATCAATAAGCATGTCCAACAACTTTGAACAAACACAAATTCAACGCATTTACCTCCTTGTGTTTGTGTTCCTCTGGTTCATCATCCTCCTCCTCCTCATCGTCGTCGTCATCTCCATCAGAGACCACCGTGTTGGTCACGATGACGGGAGTCCAGCGGAGACACTCGGGGTCGACATCCAGCTGCCGTGGCCGGGCCTTGAGACGAGTCATGTGGTTGGACACCAGCTTCTCCCGACGCACCAGGACCAGCCTGACAAATCACGGCAAAAAGAAACAAGAGCGTTAGAACTCACCATTCTTTGTGTGGAGAAATTAGGAGAATCTAGCCATGTATGTCGGTTTCCATTGGCACCTGTGTGTTTGTTAGCTTCCGACGCCCACTAAGTGGTGTGTATATATATGTGCAGATGGACTGTGATTTACAAGATTATTGGGATAAATATGTGTACTTAAACTGAGCGGCTCAATGTTTGTGTTTTAAACCAAAGCCACATGTTTTTAATGGTTCTGCCAAATACTTGTTCACATGAAGTTAATACCGACTGAATACTTAATCACTGGAGTAAAGTTTTTGCTGAGTATTTAATCAAGTGACCATCATGCTTCCTTTTTAAGTCTACTGTTGCTGACATTTTGGCTGAATATCAGAAAGTGTCAAATGGCTTGGCAGCAGGTCAATGTTACCTGCAGTAGAATTTAAATACAACAGACTGCATCTTCGTATTATATGGTGACTGTGTGAGCAATGGTCTACTTTAAAGGCGTGCTTTGTTTACATGGCAGGTGTAACCTGGCTGCAAGCTATGCTCTGTTTATTTAGGGTTAGTTAGAAGAGCCTTTAATACTTTGGGACTGAAAATTGTCTGGCTACCAGATCCTCCTTCCCTTTCTCACTGCACCATAATAAGTTATATAATATGCCAATGCAGAAGAAATAATAGTATTAAAATAACACGGCCAGCTAAGTAAGATGTTCTAACAGTGCAATCTGCAGGAACCTTGTGGGACTACAGTGTGAACCACTGGAGTGCATCATTGACCCATTTAATTAAGATGGTTCTAAATAATGTGAAGAGTTTCTGAATGTGTCCCAGTCCCGTCTCTGACCTGTCTCCTCGCTGATCCAGCATGCTGAGACTGTGCAGTGACGTGGTGATGTCCTGCGGGCAGATCCCGGTCAGCTTGCTTAGTTGTCGTATGGTGATCTGCCGATCGCGGACGTCATGGAGACACTCTAGCACCACACTGCGCCAGTAGGCCATGTAGGACAGTCGACCGAGGTCGGACAGAGGCTTCTCTGGAGATCCGGGCTGGCCCTCGCGCTTGGACAATAAGTAGCCTGTAAGGGGGGAGGAACCAAGGACATCTTGAGCCAAAAAGATATGTACACCACAGTAGTTTTCTATTTGTTCATTTTGTCCATCAACAGATGTTATTGGCGTTGTCACTGTGTGCGTTTTGTTTGAAGCTGGAGCCCTTACTGAAGTCGATGAGAAAGCGTCCATAGCCCCTCCGCTGGTACTGTGGAAGAATCATGATGCATGACACGTTGTATTTCTGTTGACAGTGCTTCTCCTGGAGAAGAGGGAAAGAAGCAGACACATTCGACCATTAGAAACAAATAAATATATATATAAATATGAAAGGGAAAGGACATCACAGAGCAAGCCTGTGTGGGTGTACAGCAGGGTGTCGATGGTGCTACGTCCGCTCACCAACTGCGAGGCAGCATGTTATAATGGGAGCACCTGCAAACGCTACAGAGGGGCAATGGAGCTCACAGCAGCCGGTGTTTATCTAGGACACATTTGAGCATTTGTATGTTTGTAGCAATGCACCTGTGTGGAGTGATGCCAGAGCATTTCAATTTCATTTCATTTGAATATATTTATTTATATTTTGATTGAGCAGGGGTGGTTGTAATAAATATAGATAGAGGTTTGTACTCTCAGCAAATTACTTGCTGAGAGGCTAGGGGCAAGAGGCACTGGAGTCCAACAAAAGGATGTGGTCTGGAGTGTGGTCATACCTTGGAGAAGTAGCCAACAAGGTGGCAACCTTTGCTGTCGTTCTGGGTCAGGACGTAGAAAAGGAAGGGCTCGACATCATAGTAGAGGGTCTTGTGGTCCAGGAACAACTTGGCCAGCAGACACAGGTTCTGACAGTAGATTGTGCTCACATTCCCATCAACCTGTTGTTGGATGAGAGAAGCAACACAATGTCAGATCGTTTCCTACACGACTGCCATTCATTGATGGACACACTGCTGTCCAGAAGTACATCAGTGAGCTGCTGTTAGAGAGCTGTGGAACAAATCAACGGTGAATGAAGGAGAAGTTAGTGTCAGGCAATGATCTCAGCCATGTCTCTGGAGACCCCGACTGATGGAGAGGGTGGAGGCGAGAAACAAGGAGCTCCAAAGAGAAAAAGAAGGCGGGCGGTTCAGTTTGGCAGCGTGCCAGTTATATCTGCTCTCCTCCGAGCAGGGAAACAGGAGCTGCAGTGGACATGGCCTGCAGACAACAATCCACTGAATTAATCTGCTGCCGCGCTACGAGACCCAGAAGAGCTGAATTGTGCGTGGGCGATTAGCAATTATTCTGATCATCACGGTTACTTTCCCTAATGACATGAACTTAGGAATAGTCCTCTCTGGTATGGATGTTAATCTATCACCATTAGGAATTGGATGGAGCAACATGCTGTATATTCATTAAGTTCCCCCACAGTCTTAATAAAAAAAGAGTGCGTCTCGGAAATAAGTTGATGGAAAGCATTGAATCCATTTTTAAGAAAGGATTCCGTTGGTTTGTTCTGTGACTATACGATGCAATTGTGTAGAGTACCAGGGTTCAAGTTAGTAGAAGAAAGGCTAAAGGGGGTTGCTTTAACCAGGCTGTGGTATGCGGGTTCACTGTCTTCTACAATCACTCACATTCTTCAGGTTGTTCTGTTCATTAACTGTCGACCATCATTCAGTCCGAACAGTTCCTCACCTCATAAACAGAGACATCATCCTTCCTGTAGATCTCGTTAGCAGGGGGGTGGAACCAGTTGCACTTCTTCATGTGCTGGTAGAGGATGCTGCGACTCTTCATGTAGCGCAGGCAGAACTCACACAAGTAGAGCTTGGGTAACCTGGATAGGGAAATAGGAAGGAGAGTACAGTGGAAGAAGGAAACGTGAGGAATGGGTGTAAAAAAATTAAATAAATCACAGCTCGAGCTGAAATGAATAGTCACTGATTGAAAAGTAATTGATCGACATAAACTTTAATTGGCAACTGTTGCTGGTTCTTTTTCTTCCAATAGGAACCCCAAAACCCGTCAGCAGGTTGGAAATCTATCTGACGGTCTTAATCGTCAGATATTCCTCTTTCCGACTATCTTTGAACACATCAAGTTCTGTCAGACCAAAACAAAGCTTAAAATTGTGATAAGTCATCAAAAACATTTTATTCTACACGTCTCATTTTAAGATTTCGCCCCAAATACACCGTTTACTCTGAACAGCTCCTCAGCGCTACGAGGAAGCCATGATTGTTCGGCTGAGAGCAACATGTGAAAAAACTTTTTGTGAAACTTGGACCGAACTGCAGAGTTGAAGAGAGTTACTCTACAGGAGACACTCTTTTTTATGATTTATGGCATTGTAACGGCACAAAAGACATTTTTAAGGTGTCTCTCTACTTCTAGCCAGGGTCGTGCCATTTTTCATAGATGTGCAGGACTTATTATATCTTGCAGTGAAAATCAAGGCTACAGAAAGAAAAATGTGATCGAGCGAAAAGACGCCTCAAACTGCCTGGGGTTCAAAGGTTAATTTGAATAGTGTTGGTCAGACAAAAGAAGCAATATGTGTAAGTCAACTTGGGCTTTGGGAAATTGTGATGGAAATGTTTGATTCATTTCAGAAAAATGATTGCCAGATTAATCAGTGATGAAAACAGCTCTCGTTTTGAAATAAGCACAACACTGCAATACCTGAGACATACGTGGAACCAATAGGATTTGAACAACAGATTTCGTGAGAATAGCAGAACATATATTTCATTCAACAGTTACATACATGAAGAGAATAAATACACCCAAAGCAAATCTGAATCAAATGGCCTCCCTGGCTCTGGCTGATTACCTGCCAAAGTAGGTGGTACAGTAAACAACCTTATAATTGAGCTCCATTACGCGGGTGGTAATTGCTTTGCCTCCACACAGGACTGTGAGCTAAGTGCATTATGATGTTGTGCTTCATTAGGGTAATCAGCTTACCTGCTGTACTCCTGGGGGTATGGAGATGAATACCACGTCTGGATTTCAAACTTGCCAAATTCAATGACTGACGGACAGCGCATCTGAGGATCTGGTGGACCCGTCACCCCGACTTTCTGTTTTGGTGAGCAACACAGAAGGAGAGACATGGAAGGTCAACTTTACTGCTGGAGTGATCAAAGGGGAAGTAGACAGATTACACACCGGGGGCCAACTGTATTGGGATCTTACACCCAGGCGGGATACGGTCATCAGTAACACACCTTTAATATAATCGATGTAAGGTAACCAGAAGCCACTTCGTATTACTTTGCGATTCTCAGAGATAACGGGCTACTTGCTAGCGTGACAATGGAGCTTAAAGTGGAGCTGCTGACACAGTTTGCACATCTCTGCCTGCCGTTTATGATGATAATGTATTTTACTCCACGGCCCTTTTCACACATCATTAGGGCTTACCACTCTGCCTGCCTGCATCAAACGCTTAAACACTGCAGTGAATATTCCAGTGGGATGGTGTTTTAATATGACTCCCCTGACACTGGCCAAACACCCGCTCTCTGATCAATCTACTGCTGTGCCGCATGAAAAGGGGCGTTAATGTGGCTAATTTACATTTCCTCTCTGTAACTACACTGGTGAGGCTAACCTAGCCATGAGAGCTGCCCCGCTCAAGATTCCCTCCATCAAACATCAGCTGTTCTTTGACACCAACGCTGTCTTAATGTCGCTGGCATGAGACATGGCAGAGGGCTCACGCACGCACATCCCGTTGTGCCTGCAGGGTGTGGTTCCAGTAAGCAGCCCTGTCCTTTGAAACATGGGCATATCATGAGCAAATCTGCAGTGACAGCGTTATACTTTAATAACCTTGTAGTTGATGTCTCTCAATAACACCGTATTATTGGCTTTGACTGGTCATTTAAAAAACAAAACTCCGATTCATCATCCTGCTCTTCCCCCATGTTCCCTGCATCTATGGTAATTGATGATTTTAATATACCTGCTGAATCTGAAAAGAGTTACATGGTAAATCAATGTATTAATACAGTGAATCAATACAGCTGATTGACTCTTCCACCCCCAAACCAGCCTACACCCAACAGGCCTGAGCCGGTGACTTCATGTTTTACGACCTGGGTGTGGTTGACTCTGCTCTTTCCGACGGCATTCTCATCACCATCGGCATCCAGCTCCCACACTGCCCACCGCGGGTCATCATAATACCACGTTCCATAACACCAGCCTGACAGCCTCCGTCAAGGGCCCTCTCAGGTTCCCCTGCTCATGCTGTCTCACTCTACAGTCGCCCCTCTTCAGGTCCTCCTTACCCTTTGTCCCCGCCTCTGATCATTCCACTTTTAAAAGACATTTCATATTGTGTCTGTGTACCTGCAGTGCCAGCTCCTGGATGTGTCTGAACAGCTCGATGTCTTTTTCCGTCAGGTTCTCGTGTCCGGGCAGTTTCTCATCTTCATCCCGCCAGTCGCTGCCTTCCTGATTGTCTGGGGAGAGAAACAGAGACGGCATTAATTAACATGTATTGAGAAGCTTGCAGGACGGAGTGTCAAGATGTGTGCCGATTGATTTGTCAAAAAAAAAAAAAAAAGGTGCTCAAGATGGCTATATCAAAGCCATTTAACCACAGATGCATAAATGTTTTCAAATGATAAACCTTTGAATTATCTCTCGGGATTTGTCACAAAACTCATACAGGTTATATAAACCTGCCTACCCTGTGTACAACCACATCTTCAAAGTGGGTCAAAACACAGACGTTGGTGCCGGTAAAAATTGTAAAGTAAATGCTGCTAAAGCGTCTGCTCCGTCACATGTATTCTCTTCTACTGCGCTGCACTCGGAAGGTTCAGTGGAACAAGAACGGCAGGAGGCCACTTCATATTAAAAGAGCAATTTCTTTTGACGCATCAGCTACAATTTTCAGAGGCAGAACAAAATATCAATTCTATCCTACACCATTTTACCATCGGTCTACAATTTCCAAATAAGTAACAGGGTTGTATCCTTTTAATACTGCAAGAAATATTGAAGCACCGTCTCTGCAGCACCACATTAGCCCGTAGTACAGAGTCCGTTGGTTAGTAAACTGCCTAGCTGACGCCCCTAATCCAGTCTGATAAGATGCAATATGATTTTTAATGACATGATTCTGCTGGCTCATTAAAGTGCAACTATTACCTATGTATGCTGTGGAAGTTATTAAAAGATGTTGAAAGTCAGAGTCTAGTTTGTATGTTTTCGCAGTTGCTTTATTAATAATTCTTTTACTGGACTTTTGAAAATTAGCTTTATGTCTCGTACACTGCACACAATACAGTACAGTCAAATCCCGTATCACTTGAATTGAAATTACAAAGCTTAGTACCATTTGCATGTCAAGGACATGAACTTTATAAATGTATACAATAACGTTTTACACCGTCTATCTTGTACTTTTCTGTAATAATAATATTTAGATTGATTTAATTTGTATTGTTATTGTCAACCGGACCAGTTAAAATCTAATATCTTGCATCACCCTGAGATGAAACTAAAGTCATACTGCAATGGGAGAGAAGCTAATCCTGACCTCTATCATCTCCTTCTCCTTTGCGATTGGCTTTCTTTCGGATGCGGCACTGTTGTGAATAGTCCACTACTTCCTGCCGTGCCTTCCGGCCCTCAGGCGACGGCGTGAAGAACTTTGTGAGGGCGTCGATGAGGCCCTTGGTCTTGTTGTTGAAGCGTAGGCTGCCCTGTGACAGGTCGTCGTCGTCCCGCATCGAAAAAAGTAGCCGGTCGTCACCAGGGTAACCCTCGCAGGAGGAGCTGGAGGATGAGTGGGCGGAGGCGGAGCGCTTTCGCCGACCACGCCTGCCCAGCTTTTTAAAGGGCCGCCCCGGCCTGAGGAGAAAGAGAGCGGTCTGTTTGAGTCTCTGCTTATGGGACCATATATGTACTTATTGGACAAACCCTACATATAGACAGTCTATATTGAAATATGGCGAACATTGAAGAAGACGCCAATAGCTGAAGGCTTTTCTCTACCTGTTCTTGGGCCGCCCCAGCGGTGCGCTGTAGCGCCGTTTGATTTGTGCTGCCTTTTCATGTAAAAGCTTCTTTCCCTTTTTCCTGGGTTGGCAGATTTGACAAATCCACATGCCTGGAGAGAAAGGGTGAAAGCACAGGTTCACACACCCTGAGGTGGATGAGACAAGACGGGCTTCAGTGCAGATAACAACATGCTCCACATGGGACTTATTGAATATATTAGCACTTAATGGTGGGGCATTAGGCAATTCAAGAGAACTCAAGACATCATTTACTGTGACTATAATGATTGCATAGTGTGCTAATGTATGAGCTTTGGCTATTCTGTCAGTTAAATTCATGGGAGGCTGCAAAGAGGCAATGAAGAGGTGAGTGATGAGTAAAGCAGCAGTCTAGTGAGGAAAGGAGTCCTGTGCTTACCTTTTGGCATACGCGTGAGGGGAGGATCACAGCACTCCATGTGGAAGCCTCGGTCACAAGAGTCACAGAACAACATGTTGTCCTGTACGGTAAACACACAAGTATTGATGATTAATAAACCTTCTAGATGTGTTTCAGACAAAGTGAGTCTCACTGACCTATTGCACATGTTAAACTAACATGAAAGCTAGAACAATATTGTTGGCACATATTTTTTTAATATAATACTTTTTTTATATATATATTTTTTTTTTGTGTTAGTCATGTCCAATAAGATGGATATGATGCACTTTGTTTGATACATTTATTGAGAGGGTACGGTGCTCATTCTAATGGCACATTTTGAGCAGATTTCCACATATTCATGCCCAAAAGTGCATTATCCTGATATCATATCATTTGTATTGAATTACTGTAAATTTGCCTGTACTTTGAAAATATCCACCATGCCATCTTTGTTTCCCTTTTATTCCCCATCTTCAAAGACTATTTTTGTATCACTGTGCATCTTGGTAGTACTTTGTGCATTTCGTCTCCCTGTCTAACCTCTCTGCAAACATTTAAATAAACACGTATTCCTCACTTGATAAGTAAGAGGAGAGTGAAATCATGCCCATGCCGACTAAAATAGCTCACTCCCAGGACCATAGATACGTCTATCAGCATCTCTATCTGGCACCGAAGCAGAGAAGAGAGTGTTCAGACACTGATAGGCAGCCAATCCGCCATATTCGCTCATCCACTCACCGCATTCTTCCCTTGATCCTGACAGCTGCTGCAAGTCTTGCATTCGATGCACTGCCACCACAGAGCCTTGACTCGCGCTGTGAGCTCTGGGGAGAACTTGAGACAGGACGGGTGGCCTGCAGGTAGAGAGACACGCAGACACAAACAAGTGCGTCAACGTCGCACACTTTTTTGCCGCTGCAGACTGACAGCCATGACCCACTTGCATCATTGTTGGAGAAGAAGAAGAAGAAGAAACAAAAGAGCTCCTTTTGGAATTGAAAAGGCCGCCCTGAATCAAACCTGGCTGCAAAGAGAGTGTTCAAACATAAATTAAATCTGTCGCTGTGCTTTTGCCGTTTGAAGAGCAGCAAACAAGATGGTCTCGTCTGAGACAGAAACCCACGGAGGAAAGAGGAGGCACACAATATCTCGTCTGCCTTCACTAAGCTGCAGAAAAAAAAACATATTTGTATCCCCATTTCTCTGAAAACGGAGACCGGTGCCAGTCTCTGTCAATTGTTGCGTTTTGTCTCCGCTCAAAATTAAGTATGACAGCCTGGAGCCAAAAATGGGCCGAGATAAATGAGTCTGTCTGTGAATTGTGGAGTGCAGCTAAACTAAAACGCATGTTTGTTTGTTTTTTACAAGATGTGTGCTTAAATTTTATTTTTCCCCAAATTTGAGATTACATGTATTCATATTGCATCTATACTTTGCAGAAAGCTGATGGGTCCTCTTCTTCTGTGGTTGTTTGTACCACACAACCAGTCATAGACTGAACTGGTTCTCAGATCTCGGGGTCTTACTGGTCACAAAGCAGCACTCACCACTATTGCCACAGTCGGCGCAGGAGATGAGCTCCTCCGGCCTCTTATCGCGATTCTGCTCCTTGGTCCCCAAGCAGAAGCTGCAGATGGGGATCGGCTCCGCCACCGGCTGGCAGAAGGACAGACGAGGTGAGGAGGGGAGAGAGGAGAGGACATTGAGACTGTCAGTCAACTTAACAGCTTAGTTGTACAAATGAAAGCAACAAAGTGGCCTTGTGGGTCCTGCCACAGTGAATGACTGCTGCAGTGTGCATTAACAAGCTAACAGCGGACTGAAAACTACAATGACACCACAGCGCATGTGGCCCTGTGAACAAAGTGTTCAGGATAATGAAGAGCACGAGCGCTGCACTGTGATGAGGTAGCTTGTATAATTGATGTCACGTTGGAGGCTGCCACCGCGTGTCAACGTCTCCGCGGAGTCCTGTGTTGTCTGATCAAAAGCCGGATCTCAGTTCCCTTGGTTGTACTGGCTGAGGAGTTAAATACCCGTGCAATGTGTCCCATTTTGACACTTACTCTGAAACACAACATCATTTCTGGTGCAGCATTACTCTTTTAGTGTGTGCCCAAAAACACAAACCATGTCAGCAGGTGTGTACTAAGACACAGAACAAACGCATGATCCAAGGCCAGGTTTGAGTCCAGGAAAACAAAAAAGCAGGGTAACACTTAACATGTTGTTAGGCATCAAATGTGACTCGTCTGTCCAATAAAGCTGAAAAATCATATCCCTGAAGTACTGCAGGTGCACTTCACAGGCACTAATGGGGGATGCATGGGGTGCATCGCTGTGAAAGTTTATGGATGCTGGAGGTCCTGAGGGGAAGTGGTGGCTCACTGTTACCTCAGATTATACCACAAGGCATTTTCAGCCACACATTTTCAGTCATTCAAAATGTAACTTACTGTCACAATTTCAACCAGAACAATCTTTATACTCTAGCTGTAGTATTTATAACTTGCAGAAATCTCCTGTATACAAATACATTTTGGTCGATGCAAGGAGAGCATGTCCTGTTTTTTTTTTTTTAAATATAGTGTTGAACTGTGATTAACGTGCAAGTAACGTCACTCAAGTGCTCTATTTGGACGTCACTAATCACTCAGTCGGGCACTGTGGGGAAACACCGGCCTTAACCGCCTTGATAACCCAAATGTACAGAGAGATGTTCAAGTCATTAAACTAGTTTTAAACTGGTTGAACATGTTTTTTCTTTATGTTGGCTCATTTCTAGACTCCAGTTTGTTGGCTTTATTCCACGGCTGCTGTTTGCATGCCAAGTTGTTTCATATCTGGCAACGCTGGGCATCGAAGTGGGCAGTGGGCAGGGTCCCACAGGCCACAGCAGAAACAGATTTTGAAAAGAGAACATACTGGCTGCAGCGTTGTTGTCGGAGAAGCCAGTAGTTCAACTTAACATGTATGCTGATGTTTATTCTTTTTATGACATTAAATATATGACATATGTATCCTTTAAATACACCTGCATCTAGAGGGTTCAACTGATGCAACGGGCATTGTGTTGCAAAAACTATAAACACATCCACGGTGAGTTCATTAAAAAGCACCAATCGAAAGAATAGGACAAGAAAACGTGCAGTATGTTCAGAGAAAAGTGTAACTGTGGCACAGCCTGCCGAGAGCGAGCCGTCTGCATGCGTGGGAAGAGCACAAGTGATGGGACACTTGGAAGGAGCTACAGGGCTCCATGGCTGACATGGGAGACTGCATAACGACATCTGTTGTCTAACTGCCTCCACATCCTCGGCTTTGTGTTAAGAGCAGCACTGTTGTAGACAACTCGCATGACATCTGGGCTGCCGTTTGCCAGCTGGCACGTGGGAGACTACGAGACAAGGTGCCGAAACTCTTATGCCTCAGCACAAACACTGCATGGTCGCGTCACGCTGAGGCGATACTCTCTGCAGCACGCTGCTGAAGGTGGCCGGCAACGTGGCTGCAGCAAAAGTGAGAACTGACTGCAAAGAACGACCACGTGGGAAAAGACACATGCCCACACATTAAGCCAAAGCTGTAAATTTTTTTTCAAAAGCACGTGCTGGAGTGGACAAGACAATCCAAACCTCAATCCAATTCAGAACTTGGAGCTGTTCACTGCGTCCTCCTGAAACTTGCCAGAACATGAGCAGTGTCGCAGCACTCTAGTTCAAACTGACTTGAGGTGGACATTTCTTTCAACTCTTTTGGGGTTAATCAGTGTAAAAAACAATTCACAAACAAAAGTGCAATTTACAAAATAAAGTCTATTCTCAGGCAGATCGCTGTGCCATATTCGCCACGATTAATACACATTCTAATCTGTACATTTTACATCAAATACGGAAACATTTTGCAGGAGGCACACACCTGAGGTCGTACTATGCGCTTCAGCTCACAGAGGACACTGCAATAATTCATTTAAATGGGGCAACAACAACGTGACATTCACTGAAGATGGTGTTACTACCGGAGAACAATGTAAATGCACACGGCACACAGAGAGATGGGGAGGCAGCCGGTCCTGGCAGTGAGGAGACGCGGGACAAGAGCTTGATTTATTGGGTTCATTTCCTTCTGACTCAGGCTACTTCCAACACACCCATTACCCCCCTCCCCACTACACACCCACCTTACACCACAGGGACGGAGCGAGCAAGAGACACAAAAGGTGCGGAGTGAGGGAGTAAAAGAAGAAAGAGGTGAGGGGAGAGAGGAGGGCTGTAAAGAATGAGCAGTGAAGAGCAAGGCAGATAAGCACAGAGAGCGAAGAGGACGATAGAGTCTCACGTGTGAGGATAAATGTACGAGCGCTAGCTCTCCATTTCTGAAACCATTTTACATGCCCGCAGGTAAAAGGTGTACGAAATGGTGAGCATGTACCGGCTTATCACGTTGGATTCCAAAACTACTGATCATGACCTGAATGCATGATGAAAATAGCTTCATTCGGCTGCAAAACAAAACCAACAAGGACACTGGAGAGAAATGGAAGTCAGCAGCAAGAAGGAAGAAAGGAGGAGTGTGAGAAGAAGAAAAAAAAAAAAAAGACAGAGCGGGAGCGAAAATAAGAATCCAGAGGGCAGGGGAGTGAAGAAAATGGGAAGTGTTAAGAAAAAGAAAAATCTGCAGCAGCAGTCCTCTGAGCGGTCTGCGTGCAACCGACACCTCAATCATTGCTGACGCTTAACCCTTTCCCCGCTTGAGGAGGTCAACTGCTTCCACTCGGGCCTGTGAGCACTCGAGTAAACACGAGAAGAGAGCTTCGCCTTTCACACAGACAGACACACAGACACACGGCGTAGTGGCGCGCGTTACAGTGGGGCTTCAGTTACTGGCTGCCACAGTAAATTAATCCCTGACAGATACTAAAAATTGAAAAAACTAATCCTGCCTCCATGACAGGGATATTGGAACAGTGAAACACAATCCTCAAAATTCCTCCCGAGAGCCGTTTTTTCCTCCCCGTTTCAGCCTTTTCTACCTCGGCCAGCATTCGCTGCCAAGACTGCTCTTACACCACAACATCGCTCCTGAAATCTCCCACATCTACTGCCTGTTAAGTGACATGGACGACTTCCGACTTAAGATGTGTGTGCGTGAGGATGCGTGGGTGTCTATTTTAAGCCTGCGTGTTGCCGCTTTGGCATGCACTTCTTTTTTTCCCCCCGAACATAAGAAGCGTTCAGGAGCAAACCGTTGTTCCGAGCCAAAAAGACACGCCTTGTGGCAACTGTTAGCAACTAGGTGCATTTACTGGGCGGACTTGAAATGCCAAACAAACATGTCTTACAAGTTACAGGTTCCTCTATAAATACACGCCTACACACAAACTGACAGTGGTACCCTAGCCTGACCCAACTGACACACCCACTCGTGCTTTATGGATCACTTGAGCACAGCGTTCCAGTCTTAGCCTAGTTTTAGTTTTCAAACGGTCAAAGTCAATACTTGAGGAAACATGCAGCATTGTCTGAGACCTTGTGCAGAGAGATCATTTGTTATAAAAAAACAGCTAGTGATGGCCTGGTTTCCCCTTTACATAAATTGGCTTCTGTTGTTTAAAGACAGAGGACAGGAGAGGGAGACAGGAAGGAGAGCACAATGGAGCAAGGACGAAAGGAGAGGGGGAAAATGGAGGAGGAGAAAGGATAAAAGGCAATGGGAGAAAAGAGAAAGAAGGAAACGCGTTGCCGTTGTCCTTGTCTCGTCTCAAGTCAAGGATCTCATTAACATGGGAGCCCAATCTCAGCAACCCCCCACCACCACCACACTTCCCTTATGGCCGCCCCCACCTCCAACACAAACTCATTGATCACTGTTACAAAGCACACCGTGCAAGCAGAGGCAACACACTAACACATTTGCACTCGCCATCAGGAAACACACCTCAACACGGCACATTTTCATTCAAAAATGTGCGCATGGATGTTCCAGTGATATCAGTTGACGGTTAGGGAAATTCCCGGGAGCCCCACCTGCCTGGAAATGACTTGAAAGTAACTGGTCTACATTCTCACGTGAAATCCACAACAGCCCGAGGAAGACCATGTGTCGTGCCAACACGCCCTCCCTTTAGCCAGGCATCAGCCTCCATTAACGTTGAGGTTAGCCAGGGAGCACAAAGCTAAATCACTGCATCAAACGGAGCGGAGCTAGCTGGCTGGCTGGCTGGCTGAGCTCCAGCCGTCACTTCCACAGCTGCTCAGCACATTGGCTCCGTTTGTAGGGTGATGAGGTTAGCCATACGCAAGGCCTCACACAGACACAGCTACACTTCCCATGCCAAATGCCATTCACATCACAGTCACTGGTGAGCGCGAGGTAACTGCTGCCCCTGGGCGCCGACGCTGCTGCGACTCCGGCACGCAGCGTCTGTTCCTGGTCGTTCTCCGGTCGCCGACGGGGGCACTTTCGAACACCTTCACTGAAAACAAAAGTCTACACACTGGTTAGGAATTGGCACAGACTAAACACAATGTCCAGCGTGTATTTGACACAGACCTATAGGGTTGCAGCCATTGATTATTTTAGTAATCGAGTCTTGTCCTGATTATTCCATTGATTATTTGGATAAGACAGAACAACTAATTGGTTTCCTTTTAAGAAAAATCTTTTGTATTGCTGAAATTGAATACATTAACATAATATGTCAGAACTAGACCCATTTAGTGTATTACATGTAGGATTTCAAGGCTCCAAACTCCAATTTTTTTTTTCACCACCATCCGTAAAACGGCAAAAATGATAATGTTAACCTTTTACCATGTTATTGTCATGTATAGTTGTATTTACATAAAAACACAATTCAAGTTATTAGAAATGAAATTCTTGTGCTTTTATCTAAATTGTTGCTTTGATATTGCTTTTGATGCTCTACAGTTTAGTTCCATTTCTCTGCTGGTGATTCAGGCCAACAGACTAACAAGAACCGGACTTGTGGTAGCTGTGCAGCTTGAGCTGGTGCCATCAGAGAGGAACAAGCTCTTTCAACTTTAGGCACTAATAATGGGTCAGCTGAGGCCAGGGCTCTGGCAAAATGGAAACAGATGCCTGAATAAATTGAGGCAAAAAATAAAGAATTTCTCCACCTCCTTGAAAAGTGGATCAGTCTAAAATCAGAAATTTCAAGTTGACAATAGTCATGGGAGACAATTTCATTGCATCCAATTTAGTAATTTTCCCAGCAGTCCTGTGGCGTGATGCTAACCCTGAGAATGTTTCCATGCATCCAGTGAACACACACAACCGTCTCCTATGACTACACAACATGATGTAGCAGCAATGAGGGCAGGAAAGTGCAAGGAAAAAGATGAAGCAGGTTGCACCCAAGGCATATAATCGATGTCTGAGGGCATTTTGTATTCACGATTCTCCGAGTGGCGATACGTGATGTCTTCACCTTGAGCCAACAGAAGCAGCGGGGGGGTCGATCAAATACTGGGAAAGTGGAATGAATTACAGTGGATAAATATATATCCGTCATGGTACAGAATACGCGATGCTTAATGCAGCAACTCAACAACCACTACCAGCTGCCAGCTAGCCTGTTACGAGGTCAGTGGGACGTTTTGGAGGGAAATCATCAGGACCGCAACGTCACGTATGACAGGAAAAGTTGAAAGTGTGTGGATGTTGTTCACGAGCCCCTTTTTTCACACGTCCTCGCCGTGACACTGCACGTCAAGATGGAGAACTCTGGTTCACCCCGCTCCAGCTGTTGAGGGGGCAACCGCGGGGCAGGGAGATTGCTCTTGCCTATTATGACAGGATGATCATACACATATATAGACACACACACACACACAATATACTCACACCGATACATAAACACCCACACACACAAAAGCTCAGCGTCAAGCCCATCCCATCTAATGGCCGTAGCCTCATACTGCTAACGGGCGCTCAGGGAGGCAATGAGGTTTGCCATCTATATATCCATGACCCCTGGTTGACTTCGCTCCCCCATTCACCTCCCCCTTCATGACCTGGCAATGGCACCCGATCAGGGTGAGAGGGGGAGACAGAAATAGGGTCTGAGATCCCGTTTGAATGGAGCACTCAGACACAAACATCATGTTGGGTACACAAATCTCCCCACAAATGAGGTCAAAGCCAGTGCTTAGCCATTTGTTTTGATTTTCCTCCCCCCTCCGGCCTTTACTTGCTTTCTCTCCCGCCTCTCCTTGGGAAATCATAATTGTTAGCAATCAGGAATGGCAATATGGCAACGATGCGCAACTGGAAGAGTGGGAGAATGCAGGTGAGTGATCATGCAACGTCCACTTAGTCTTCCGTGCACACACAGTTTCTAGCTCTTTGATGCAAATGCCACTCGCACAGGCTATCATATACATCAAGTACACACACCAACAGTCACTCGCAGAAACACACAGGATTGAGCAGCAATAAGGTTACATCCTCTGGAGAGATATATGAAAGCAACATCACAAGTAGAAGGCGGGAGGAAGAGTAAACAGGTGTGTGTGAATGCCAGACACAATTGTCAATTTCCTCACTGCTGCAGCAGCTTCCCCATGCCCCATCTAGCCTGCAGATGAGACTCACAAAACCTCCTCATTCAGGTCTAATCTCTGAGCGGTGAACAGTTTCACTGATGCAACAGGGTGGGCTTGATTGCTCATGCAAAAATTCACTCGGCCTTTCTGGTGCAATCAGACGTTACATGAAAAACAAATTCACTTATGTACAAACACCGTTTTCACACTGAGGCAAGCGTAACTTTGTGTTTCCATTTGGCTCTGTGAGGCACAGGAGCAGGCCGATCAGTAGCCGAGTGAGAAAGAGGAGGTTGATGTCAGTTCGTCTTAGGGCAGGGCCATCTGCAGCCAAGCAGGTCACTGTGTTAGGCAGACCCCATGTGACTCCAGCCTGCTCTCTAGGCTAATCCTACTTTGTGTGTGTGTGTGTGTATGTGTATGGGGGCGTCCATACCAGGAGCTGCTGTAGCTGCCCAGACTTGAACACACAACCACACAGAGGCCAGATAAAGCCAGGAGCCAGCCAAAACAGTGTTTAGGGCAGATATAGAGTTCTCCAGAGCCACTGGCTGTCTAATAACCTGAGTGACATATGATCCAATGAAGGGCCACGAGGCTGGCACATCGTAGTGTGTAGTTCTAACAGGTTTATTTACATGCTGGTTGTTAGATGTTTGCACATCTGTGTGCATCTAAAAGTAGAGGATTTATGAAAAGCAAACTGGTGTGTGTTTGTTGTCTTGCGTCCGAATGCACTCAGCCATTGTCTGTTTCTGTATTTGCATGCAGTTGTATAGTTTTATATGAGAGTGTGTATGTACACATTGTCCTGGCCCTTAGAAGCAGAGGTTAGCAGCCGCCTGCTCTCTGTGATCAGGTTACAAAAGTGGGTGTGTTCCCTCTCTCCTCTGTCGCCTGCATGTCTGCCTCTCCCTCTCCCTCTCTAACTTATTCTGTCTCTCTATGTCTCTGCCTCTCTCTCCCTTTTTAGTTAAGGAGGACTGTAGCTTGCGTCATCCAGGCCTCTTCCTTTGGCACCACTACAGACAATCTCTCGCTCCCTTGTCTGTGTTCCTCCCCTTCCCTCTTTTCCTTTCTTTCTTCCACCCATCTCCTGCCAAGGAGCAGCCCTGCAGCTGGTCCACACTCCCTGCAGGAGGGTGGGAGCCATGTGACTCTCTCCCCTGACCTCCTCTTCTGCTAAAAATTGGCCCACCAGACGCCCACCCAGCATCTACTATTGCTCGCCTGGAAAACAGTGCACACACCTGGGATTTTTGTCACTCACATATTCACCCAGCAAATGTAACCAAATTGGTTCAATAAAGTCTTTCCAACATGTATTCTCACCCGATACCCCGGCTCTCTCTAAAACACACTGTTAACGTCTTCAACACAGTGATGCAGACTCAAGTTTGTGGAAAAATCCTCACTCTGGCATCTGTCTGAACTTACAAATGTTGCTCAACCCTTCTCAGCCCCTTCAGAAAAATAAAAAAAACTTTGCAATGTGCTGTCTGTTGTAAACCATATGCAGGATGAAAACTCACAACTAACGCTCATGGAGTAAAAGACCATACTGTGCTGTAGTAAATTACAGCCCTGTAGCCACATGACCAATTAGAACAAGCAGAGAAAATGTAGTGCCAACGTCTCAGATATTGCCAGCTGTTAGCTCTGGACTAATCTGGGTGTGCATCAGCTATTATGCAAGTCGAATAAATGTTGTGTGGATTGCAAAATGAGGGGTTTTCTCTCTTTTTTTTCCCCTACAGAATTCACTCACTTTATTTATTTTGCACTAAAAAGTTTTAACTGAGGAGCCATTGTTTTGACAAGATATTTGTGATCTTATTCGACACATGTGATGCCAACAAAGTGGTTTTCTCCTTTTACACGTGTAATGCATACATACCAAAACGTTTGCCGTCAACAGTGATCAGCAACATCCAGATGATGATGTTTTTATCCAGCCAATAATCCACTGTCAATAATGCCCATAATAAGCGTGACCAGTTATTTACTATAGTATTATAACAATGTGTGTAAGCTTAAGGTGAATGCACACAACCTTGTTTCTTTGTTTGTGATAGATGTAAGTGCAGAGACATTACCTTGTCTTTCTCGTGGGGCAACAACCGGACTGGTGGCAGTGATCCCAGAGACACTGTCCCGGTCCCGTCATCCAGGGAGCTGCTGCGGCTGATGAGCTGGAACAGTGGACCCTGCTTGGCCACGCGTCCATGGGCCACAGCCCTCTTCAGGGCCACCCTCAGCTGCTGGTGGAAGAGGCCAGACCCCATAGAGCCGCTGCTTGACAAGTAGGCCGCCACATCAGCCTGGCACTTGAGAAAGCGTTCAATGTTCTTTAACCCGGAGCCACCGGGCTCATGGAGCCCCTCCAGTGCTCGTTTGATCAACTTGTTCCAGTCAAGTCCCGGTTTCTTCCCAGAATGGGAGTGAGAACTACCAACACCGCTGCTGCTGCTGCTGCCACCACCACCTCCTCCTCCACTTACTCCAGAGCTGCCACAACCTTTGGACTTGGGCAGAGCCAAACGCCCTGGGTTTTCAGGGTCCTTGTAGGAGTTGAGACCTTTGTTTGTGACCTTTAGGATGGTACCATCCTTGACGCTGAGCTCCAACTGCTCCAAAACCGTTTTGCGATCCAGAGAATGGACCATGGACACTGCATTGCAAATGCGCTCCTCCGATGGTCGCTGTTTCTGCTTCTTCACCTTCTTGATGGCCTCTAGGATCCATTGAGTGTACATTGGGTTGGCCAGTTTCACCATGGCTACGGTCTGGGTGGGTGCGGGGGTCTTACCGCATTGACCACACACAAAAAAGGGACTGTAGGCCAAGGAAACACCTGGCCTGCGCCGTAGCGCCGCCTCCTCCTCTTTCTCTTTGCCCTCTGCCTGCGTACTATCCCTTGTCCTGGGGTCGCACTGAGAGTCCCTCAGAAGCCGAGTAGGAGCAGCACGGTAACGAGCAGCTGACCATAGCACAAACCCCTTGAGCCAACTCTACACCTAGTAAAATACAGCCCACCCACCTCCCACTCCCAGTCAGGTGACTGTCCCTGACGAGAAGCAGGGGGAGTGGAGGAAGTAGCAGGTAAATTAGCAACGTAAACTCCTGCAGCACACAATGTAGAGTAGATCTCGACGATAAAAAGGGTTTTCAAAAAAAGTGGGTGTTTCCCACTTTGCCTGTCCCAAAACACCTATTCACAGAAAACCAAACCTGCTCAGTCAGGTTCCTGTTACTGGCAAACTAGCCAATTCTTAATGCGAGTTGATGATCACGGTCTCCAAGACATGAAATTAGTGTTTCAGTGATGAAGGGCAATACAGTAATTATGTTTTCTGTAGATTATAACATTCCACAAGATCCACCAAGCTTCCACGTTTCCTCTTCTTTACTTGTCGTCTCCTTTACTCTTCCAGCAGCCCGGGCTTCTGACCTCTGCAACGGAACAGGTATCTCAACCCAAGGAGCAGTCACGACCGATCACCTTCATGCCTATTACACTTCGGTAGCCGACAAACCCTGCAGAGAATTAGAAGAAGAAAAGAAAAACACACATACACAGAGAGGTTAGCAAAACTTTTGCAGAAAACATCTTTCAATGTGAGAAAATATATTCTTATGACTTATGAGTTATGTTTTTAAACATCAATGCATTTGAATGAGATACAGTTAACCGTAGAGAGGGTGCAGTTCTATAAACAGCAGTGACACCCCACACGTTTCCCTCACATGGACATATAAACAAAGCCATGCATGCCCATAGAAAGTACCATGAGGATTGGCCATGCACTGCTAACAAACCCCCCTGACAGCTTGATAATCACTTCTGTGAACAACCATTACATCTCATCACAGTCAGAAGGAAACCCAAACCGACAACAGATAACGTCACGACCATAAACTTCTCACAACCACCAGAAACGGCACAAATGCGTCATTGTGACGGAAATGACGAGGTGCAAAAGGGTAAACAACACCATCCTAAAAATCTGCACGAGCAAGTTGACCATTGGCTAACTTAGTTGGGTTGCTATGGTAAACACGATGCAGTCAAAACACAGACTGTTAGCAAACATTAGCAGAGGAGCTAGCTCAAACCCGAAGCTTAAACCACTGCCGCATTGACAAACTCTCTCCCACGGTGCCGTTTACTCTCGCTGACATGATGTTAGACCGCCGAGCACCTGACAATAAGCCTTCCCGCTAACTGCTGTTGTTTAGCGAGCTACATTAGGAGCTAGCCACCGAGCTAGCTAACCTTACGATGGTGTTCCCAACGTTATTCGCCAACCCGAAACGTAAACAGCATGAAAGAGGAGTTAGCCAGCGCTCCGGCTGAAAAAAAGACAACGTTTCCCCGTTGGACAGACATGTCAGACAATACTAACCATCACACCGCAGCAAACACAACGAATACTCTCAATTTGAATGTCATTCAGATATTAACGTGAGATTCGCGGCCTTGTTTTATAAAAAAAAAAAAAAAAAAAAAAAAAAAAAGCACAATGCAACTTGCAGACGGCCATGTCGGCTAGCGGGCAAGTGCAAAAAAAATAAAGACATCATAGCCGCGGATTCTGCAGCACTCCGTGTTCTGCGGCCTCCTTCCCAGCCTTTGGTACGGGCGAGGAGCCTCTGCCCGCTAAGACGCGTCCCCACAAACGGTCCCCACCTCGCTGACTTCCTCCCTCCGCCAGCCGCCCTCCCACGTAACGCTACAGCCTGCGGTGCGGAGAAGACAAGGCCGCTGGAGCGGAGAAGCTAGGCCTCGGCTTCCCCCCCCCACTCCATAAACCCCCCCCACCCACCTCCGCGATCATCATACCCTCCGTACCCCTCTCTCCCCTCTACCTCTCGCGGTTCCCCAGAAAGCCCGAGCTGGTCCGGTTCTGGTTTCCGAGGGGGAGCTCGCGAAAAGCAGACCGCGTAAAAAAAATCTCGCGTTCTCCCATCCGGCTTCCGCTGCTACTCACCGGGATTTCTTGCCGAGCCGCCGAGGAGAAGGTGCCAAAACCGTGCGAATCGGAGACAACAACAAGCCAAAAAATGCAGCCACAGACCAGGGGTTCTAGAGCCGACGCCATCTTTGAGTGAAACAGGAGCACGGCTGGTGGGGGAGGGGGGAACACTGAACCGTCAGGCAGGGCCAAGGGACCGTCTGCATGGTGCGAGGCGAAGATCCAGGGGAAGAAAAATCCACTGCAAGGCGCGGGGGGCGGCGGCGTTGTGCTGTTGCTATGAGAGGGGTGTGGATATGGCTTGAGCACATGAAATGGAAGAAAGGGACAGATGGTGGTGGTGTTGGAGGGAGAAAAAAAAAATAAAAAGATAGGATATGTGTTCTCGCATTCTCTGCTGTATTACAACTAGGCCTACACAGGGGAAGATTCAAGGGAGCGTCTGCATTTTGCCCGGCAGTTGTAAAAATAAAATAAAAAATCAAAGCCAATGAGCGCGCCATAACGTTAGAGGGTATTTAAAGATCAAAGTGAGACACCCCTCCACACTGCAGTCTATTGTAGCTGCTGTGTGTGTGTTTTTTTTAAAAGCTAAAGACGGGAACAGAGCCACACAGACCCAGTCCCCTAGATGATCAGATGTTACAGTGCAGCTATCTGGAGTATTAATACAGTACATGATAAAGCATGTTATTATCTATCTATGCAGAGTAGTCTGCTAATGTCAGACTGTGAAACAGAGTATTATCTTTCCACCAAAGAAAAATTATTACGTAAACTGTCGATCCACCTTGTTACATCTCATCTTATGACAGCTGAGCTTCACACCTTTTCCTTCTAATTCATGTTCGGAGAAAGGTTTTCATTTTTTTTTTTTTTTTTTTTTAAACAGCTCTCAGTGAAACAGAAATGATAGCATCTGGTGACAGATGGAAGCAACGTAATGTAAACGTATCATTGTGAATGTGCAGTGTGCTCAATTTAAAAGTAAGTTGCACTTAAAATATGCCTAATATAAGTTGTAGATACTTTTAGGCCGAATATATGCTGTGGAAAATTAAAAACTACATTGTGAATAGTCACACATAGAGTTTGGCACAAGGATTGATAAAGTTTCACATGTTGCCAGGAAAGGTATGAATATGCCTTTGGGAAATGTGAGCAACTTAAGCACAGCCTTTGCCTTCAGAAGAAAAACAATCAGAGAGAGACTGTTGTGCTGGTTCAATTTCATGATCATAGTGATACAGAGGCACTTGTGTTAGAAATCTGGCAGCAATCTTCCTTTTCTATTACAGGCTAACACTGAAAGCTCCCTGGGTGGAAATTAAATTATCTGCAGCTTTGTGTAAAATGATGTGTACAGCAGTCCTCAGAGACAGATTATAGAGTGTCTTATAGGGAGCAATTAGACCTGAGGTTTTCCCATGTTAGAGGTGTCTTGTGAGAGGGTGAACTGCTGTCAGCGCAGTGGTGATCAAATAAAACCGGTAAGGTCACACTCTACTCGCTGTTTGTCTTGCATTTCTTCGGGGACAGATAAATCACATTTCAACGACGAGGCACTAATTATAATCAACGACAGTGTTATTACACAGATAAATAGTGTGACGCGTTAACACATGAACGGCTATTAGTCCGCCTCCCGAGAACTCACATATTACATTAGTGTGTACAGTAGGCCAGCGAACAGATGGACAATACTCAGGAGGAGCTTGCACCGCATCTATCGTTCCCGGCCATGAATAAATAATGTTGTGTGCCATGATCTACAGCAGAGGCCATGTTTACCAATACACAACAAACAGAAACAAACTAACCGGGTGGGGCATGAGGGTGGATGAGTCTTTTCATTGCACTTGTGATCAGATCATATTGATTTTCTGTCAGAGAAATGGAGGAAGAGGCACAACTTGTATTTATTCCAAATGAGTGCTGTCAACTCATACAGTAATTAGAGGAATGAGGGCGGAGGTATAACATCTTCATGTACACACGTTGTAATTGGAGTTAACTCATCTTTTATAAGATGTTACAAATTGTTATGGGATCATTTTTGCAGCCTTCCTAATTGTGCACAATACAAAAGTCATGCGTTCTGCGTAAAAGTATTTTCAAATAAGTACACATGAAGCAGAAACAATGAGCCCATTAACTGCTTGACAGAAAAAGAATGGGAAACAATTCTGTTCGTAGATTAATCGTTTCAAGGAGTGGTTCAACAATTTGGTGATACGCTTATTTGCCGCTTTGCCAAGAATGAGATTAGAAGATCGATAACAGACTCATGTCTGTATGAAGCTAAAGCCAGCAAATGTTTCCCTCGACATTTTTAATCCGTAATAATCCTGTTTAGAAAAGAATGAAAGACAGACAAATTGATAATTAAAGATAAAAGTCATTTGCATTCATAAAATATGAATTTATGCTTAAAATTGAGCATTTTTGGCAAAGATTAGTGCACCTTTTCACTTACCACTGCTACCCTGCATAAAGGAGAATCTTATTACATATAAGACACCGGTCTCCCAAATGTGAATATGTTCTGATCATCTGGTTTAAAAAAATGAACATTTAGCCTTGGGTAATACACCACAATTGGATGTTTTGGTATTCAGACCCTTGGCTTGTATTCTATCTTTGGGGGAGAAAAGGAGACAAGTAATCCTTAGCTTACTTACATCCCCTTAATCCCTCCTCTTTTAATTTCTATTCTCTGAGCATCCACCTGCTAGGGGCCCTGAGCCCCCAGTACCAGAGTCCACCTGCCTCCTGCAACCCTCCCCTCTCCAACACACACACACACACACACACACACACACACACACATTCCACCTGATGCACAGCAGCACCTCCTGCTCTCCAGGCCTGCTGTCGGGCCTGCTGGCTCTTGCTCTGTTCCACTTCTTCCTGCCTTGAGTGCTGGCCTTTTGCCAAGCCAAATAAACTTACAGCATCCCTTTCGGTCTAAAAAAAACCTTTCATGCTACGATTACCATGCTTGTTTAGTTGTTGTAGCTGTTGTTACCATATTTCTGCTGGTGGGCTGGCCAGTTTCCACACAGCCTATAAATAGGGTTTGCTGTTGTTTATATTCTTACTCCTTTTGCAGTTACAAGTCAGATCCCCTGTTGTGAAGTGTACTTCAAATCTGATTTATTGCTTGTTTCGGTTCAGTAAATGAGGATGTGTACATAGTGAGTTTATCTGAGGCCTCTTAACATAACATATTCAATATTAACCCATACTGAATCCCTGGCAGCTTGTCAATATAGTGTAAATTGATGAGAATGGAAAAAACAGTATCTAATGGAAGTTAAAATGGGAAATGCATTCTCTCTGGCGGATGCCTTTTACTTTCTCAACAAAATAAGGAAATATGAATGTTGAGCGGGAGTAAGTAGCAGTCAATCTGTGCCACCACTCGTGCACACAACATTTTCGGAGTTCCTGTTTTTTAGGGCGATGACTGGAGTTCTGCACTCAGACAGCCAGGCAGTGTCCACGGCTGCTTTTTTGTTTCGTCCGTGTGAAACTAGCAAGCTTCCTGCTGTGGCTGGCTGGCTGCCAAGTCCCCAAACACCCCTTCTACCCAAACTCCAACTCCAAACCCCTCCCTTCCTGAAAAGCGCTGAAACGTACAACGGAAATTTCCAGGGCCTGTCCGCCCGAGAGCGTGCCCCCACCCATCCAGTGACCCCCGCCACCATCCGAACCCCTCCTCCCCCAACGGCCCTCCCTGTGGCCCCCGGCTCCCTCCCCTGCCTTGAATCCAAAGGGACAGAGAGCAGCTGGAAGGTGAAGTGCAGCTTGCCGGCGCTTAGCTGAAAGTCCAGCCAGACACCTCTCGTGCGCCCCCTCCAACTCCTCCTTTCTGCAATCGCCCTGAAAACACCACCTCCTTCACTTGAACCCAGAAGTGCTTAAGAGGGCCGCAGAGTACTCTTGTACACCAGACATAAGCGTCGGAGAGGCAGGGAGGGAAATGTGGAGAACTCTGTTTGACAAATCAATTGTGGTTAACAGTCATTTTAAGTGTATGTACATCTCAAGCAGGGCCCTCTGACAAGGCCATTAAGATGCACAAATAGCTCTGACTTTAACACTATTAAGTACAGCAGAGGAAGAACGAGCCACGGTAATCGATATTGCTCGGGCGGGAAAACCCCTGACACGTCTATTTCTTATTTTAGTGAGTTCTCAAGGCGAGTCATAAGGTTTTAATCCGGCAAGAAACTGTCATAATAAGACAAACATGCAACACGTCGAAAGCCAGACAAATAAATCACACAACGAAATGAATTAAACTCCGAAAAAAAAAATAACGTATAGCAAAACTGTAAAATCAAGCCTGAGGACAGTTTCCCTCTATTTCAAAGGTGCATTGAACCCAAAAGTAGTTCTGCAAAAAACTGTTTACATAATTATGGAATATCTTTAGTTGGGAAATCATTGATTGGATTGTGTATTGTAAGATTTAAAAGAGAAGATGATGTAGTTCTTGTGTCTAAGTGACTGATGGCGACACAAATTAAAACATTGGTCCAGTATTGAGAGCAGCAGCTGCTAAACGGGCGGCACAGTAATCACAACTTCATCCCATAATGCACGTCCACTAAATGAGCTTGTGTTTGCAAGTGACAGGCTCTCTAGACCTTTATTTAACCAGGTAAAATCAGATTATTATCAAAAGTATCTGACCACATTATGGAAAAAACCTGAGAGGGAAATAAAAAGTGTTTCTTACCTTTTGCTTCCTGTTTGATATTGTGTCACGTGACTTGTTGCCGAGTTGGAAAGAGGAGGGCCGGTGTTGTCAGAGGTTTGTGTGTTGGAATGTACAGAAAGTAAAGATGATGTTATCTAAAAATTAAATGACATAAAAGCGGACTGAATCAATAGTGTTATTACATTTGTAATTTTGAGATATACACATATTTTCTTTCTTGAGAGTTAGATGAGAAAGTTGAAATCTCTCTAAATAAAGTAGTTGCAACCAACTTAGCTTAGCTTAGCTTAGCTAGCAGTCCCGCACAGAACCTCTCGCAAAACCACAAATTGTCCTTCTTACACGTTTTTGTACACAAACAAAGATAACCATGTTGATTAGTGTGCTTCACAAGTGCTGTAGGGTGTTACCCTCAGAGAAGATCGGTCTTCTCATTTAACTCCTGGCCTGTTAGGTAAATGACCTAACTTTGGAAAAAAGTTTCTCCTTTTCATTTGAAGTTGTAGGATTTTCTGTTCACTTCCTTTTCCCACTTCCTGCCTCCAATCCCGCCCCCATCACACCCACTTCTTTTGTAGTCCCGATCCCATCTCTCGTAACACGAGCCATTGCTTTGCTTTATTACTCACCAATGCTGCGTATGGCAGCCTAATTCTTCTGCAGCAGTTATAGGCAAAAAAACACCAACAAACCAGACAAGTCAAGACAGTGAAGAAGAAAACAGGGAGTCAAACAAAGTGCTGTTCTAAATCCAATGAAAGTGGAAAGAATAAAGGTCGGGAAGGAGGACGATTCGAAGACGGCCACGGCCTTTTTGACTTTCCATTAGTACTCGGGGTTTGTTGTGTTCGCCCTGCTTAAACAGCATCAAAGCACTTTGTCTTCAGAGGGGAAAAGTTAATCTATGACGACACAACTGCACCACAGCAATCGTATCACATGACGCCTTGTTTGGCTGTTTAGTATTATCGGGACCTCCCATAATACAGGCTCCTTCCCAAGTCTAAGCCACAAAGTCTTGGCGTTTGGGAGCTCTGCCGCGCTTTGCAGAGCAGGATGCACCACAGACAACAATTCCGCCTCCAGGACTCTCTCATACACACATTCCTGTGGGTCGTGGTGGTGGTGGTGAAGAGGGGGGGAGAAGGGGGGGACTTAACCTCTGGAGCTCAGCATGCTTTGTCTACTACTCTCCCCCCCCCACCCCCCCCCCCCCCCACCCCCCTTCCACCTCCATCTCTCACAGGCTACCCCCCACCTTTTCTTTTTACCAAGTGCTCACTTACACAACAAGCTTTTCTTGCGCCAGAAGCAGAACACGATGGCCTTCCCAATCAATTTCATTAAGAGTCAGGAGCGACATTTATGTCCAACAGGATATGTTGGTTAATGGACGAGTGGACACAAATGATGTGATGCCTTAATTTCATCAATGTGAGCCATGCAGTATCTATTAGGACCCTTTCGGCTCGCACTCATTTGTATTAATGATACCACTTTCCGATTATTGCAGGGTAATGGGGGCAAAAAGTGTACATTCCCATGAATGATGAGCCCTCCACGGTCGCCGTAAATTGCATTACGTAGGCAGCAATGATCTGTGTTGTTATTATGTATCAGTTATTCATTCAATACGGACCCTAATTGAATAATTAGATCCTTGTCAGTGTAAAGACATGCATGTGTGTCTCCCCCCCCCCCCCACCCCCCCCTGTGCTACCAAGAGGCAACAGATGGAGCATGTTACGTAATCATATTCATGTAAATTAAAAGCACAGATTGTCTTGAGAAACGTGGCACACTTATACATATCACACTGAAGGTGATAAATACCTGCGGTCCTTCGGGATAACAGTATCTTGGCCAGGTGACAATGACAGAGGACTTGCTGTGTTTTTCACACGGAGAAATACCACAGAAAATGCCGCTGAGTGATGATAATATCGTGTGTCATCCATCAAGGTTTTCCCCGTACACATTTCCTGACTGGAACAGGCATCTACAGGGAAGGAGTGGAGGGGAAACTCAAAGTAAATTGTTTTATAGCTTTTTTTTAATTTGTGGGATACTTTTCAATGAATGTATTGACTGATATACATGAAAATCCCAAGAGTGATATATAATTGATTTGCCTTACAAAAGAAACATAAGCACCTTTTACATTTTGCGATACTGAAATTGCAGAACACACCGGGCCAATATACACAGTGGCATTTTAATATCACAGACATTACATGTATATATTTTTCTCATCTTTCAATATTCAGCCATACTAGCGGCGTGCATGGCGCTAGTATCTGGCAACTGAAACACACATTTACGTTGGTGATCTTTTGACTTTTTATTCAGCGCCATCCAGTGGCGGCTGGCCAATAGAGGGCCACGGGGCCTGGCCCCACCCACCTTGAGCCACAAAAAAAAATAAAAAGTTATAACAAATAATAATAATAATAATAATATAAATTATATTGATAAATTAAACAAATTGTCAATATTTGTGCTTTGGAGATATGGAATATACCCAGTAATATTTGTAAAATAGGATATCTGCGCAAAATATATGCTTTTCCTGCACTTCCTGCACCTACTCTCCGCCTGTCTGTGTGTCTCAGCTGCAGCTGGGGCCGAATCCTTCTGGCCCAGAAGAGACGGGTCTAAGAAGCAGTTTAGCCTATTAAAGCCTGATTAAAGATATAAATGAGTGATATACAATTTAGCCAATCAGCGTCCTAAAATAGGTTCAGCAATATACTGAATTATATGAATAAGATTTCCTTATAATGTCACGTTATGTGTTGGAATAAATGTTAAATATTTAACTACAAAGTAGAAATGCGTGTTTTTTTTGCATTGAATCATACTGGGATGTTTGCTGAAATTGTTTGGATGGCCCTACCAAATAAAAATGTCACCAGCCGTTACTGGCACCACCACAGGGTAACCTCAGGCTTTTCTTTGTGTTCAGTGCTAAGTAGCACATGCCAGCACGCCTTACTAAAATGAACATGAGCGTGCACATGAATATGAACATGGTTAACAATATAACTGCTGAACACCAGCATGTTAACATTGTCATCCTGAGAATGTCAGGCACGCTGATATTAACACACATATTTGAAATGAACTAAACAAAATAACTCACATCAGCAAAGTGATTCATAACTTCCACCTCTGCCTCACACAGCTGCGAGCAGACTCTCGGTTTTGTCATATTTCTTTCTCTAACTTTTCTTAACCCGTATTTTAATTCTTCTTCTTATTACACACAAGCCTTTTTAAGCGAAGCCTCGTGATATACCATATATATACCACCATGCGTTTCTCTGCTTTTCACCACAACATGTCTGCTCTCCATGTACAAAAAAATGCAAATGCAAAAGCTTGGATGTAACTTTCAGCTCTCAAGTCACATAGAGGTTGCCACAGAGCTTCCGCGGCAGTGAACTTCCCTCTTGGAGGTCATCAGTCCAAGTAACTCAGCTTAACCCCGCCTCGGCAGTCACTCCAGCCGGGCCCCTGAGGCGGTGAGTCCTCCCATGACCCACAGAATCACAACATCCCCTTTTATTGCAGCGGAGGCCTGGAAGTCATCACTGATACTGGCAGCACACGGGGAGCGCTGAGGTCATCAATAATGACTCCATCTACTTAACACCGACCCAAACACCTGCTCATTTATCATGGCTGACACATGTCATCCTGACCCCATTGCTCAAAGAGGAGCTGGCCAGCCACTGCAGATCTTGATCAGGTCACCTCCGGCTCGGAGAGGGCTTCAGTGAGTAGGTTGATACTCAGAAAACACACAGAGTTAAGTGCTAATAGTGTCACAGTCATGCTTTGTAATTCCTGGACGCTGTCCAAGTGAATGCATGGATGTCAGAAATTCAAAATACTTGGGTTTTAGAATCATTTTGGAGAATAAAGCTGTTGTAGGCAGTGTGTTAAAAAAAAAAATACCTGTTAACATATTGTAATTCAAGTGATATGAGTGAACAATTAGACATCTTTGCTCTGTTTTCAGGAATTAGACAATAATCCAGCTCTATCAGGATTATTGAAATGAATGTCCCGTACGGGTCACCCGAGGTGGGGTTAGGGGGTTATGACCGAAGGGAGATGAGAACGCTGCATGAATAGGCCTGTAATTTAAATTCTAGCTTCTTTTTAGGTACCTTTTCCAGAAAACTGCCTACCCCTGGAGTATAACCTTAATTTATTCTGTAATCTTTGCCCAGTGAAGCCAAAAATAAACTGCCTACCCCTGCTTTAAGGGTTACTGCCGCAGGTTGTATTTCACTGGCTATTTGTGCATTGATTATTTTAACATTTCTACGATTCTGTCCCTTAAAAAAAGAAATCTGTGTGTTTAATATTCTGTCTTGATAGCAGCTTCTGCACCGGTTTCTGTCTCATGTTGAGAGAAAGCGACACTGAACTGTACACTCGGATATCTACACTATGTCTACAGATGGCTAACCAATTAAAGAATAAACCTGAATAAATAAATCATGAAACCTAATGAATGTGCATAATTCCGTCAGGAACCGAGGTTTGTTGAATGATTTGATGATTATGACAATATGAATCACAAGTCTTAGTTACCACATATTGACCAATTGAACACCCATGGGAGACAATGTGTAGGTGTTCTTCCACCAGCACCACCGCCTAGAGCCCGAATGAGAGAGTGGAGAGAGAAGAGAATCTATTACAAGCAGCATTGATGACTCTGGAGGCTAATGATGGCCAAACATTCTCTTCAAAAAATAAATAATTCTTTTGTCCCCCAACTGTACTTTAGAAGTGAAATCTCACATTAAACATGTCTTATTCACATATAATTATGAACTCACAGAAAGCCCTTCCCCATATAACTGTGACTTGTGGAACCAAACAGCCTCAAGTTCGCATGTTCATAGCTGATTAATTGAAGTCACAGGGGAATACACACACTGCTGACATAAGTGTGGGTGCCAAATAGTGAAGATGATTCAATTACAAAATACATATTGTCTACCTTATCTCCCACGTGATCTAGCCATGAAGACAGCTCGCCATTTGTGGATGTACTATACGGTAATACACTCGAGGTGAATGGAATTTAATTGATGGTTCTCACAGCACTGACACTGATGGACGGAGCAACTAGTTTAAAGTCAAAGGCTCACCAAAGTCCTCAGGATTCATCCTCTGGGGACCCTGAATGTCTGCACAAAGGTTCATAGCAATCCATCCAAGGACTGTTGTGAGCTGCCAAGCTGTGGATGGCAAATGCCTTTAAAACATTTTATTTATTCTTTTAAACTAACGTGGCTTAACAATATTCAGCACAAGCATTTCATTTCTTTATTAATTAATTAAATTGATCCTGCCTTGTATTTTTGTAAAATACTTAAACAAATGTGTGCCTTGTGAAAACGTCTGGTTTATGAGTGCAACAACATATTATTTTCTTTAGTTTCGAGCTCTTCTTCAGCTAAATCTCTGAGGTCCCTTTGCAGAAGGAGTAGCAGCCGCCTCCAGTGCCCTTCAGCTCGATGCTCACGCAGTGGAACACAGAGTTGAAGATGGAGCCTCCCTTCAGGGATTCCTTTCAAGGAAACCGCAACAGTTCTTGTTTACAAGTCGCAATGGCGGTCTGCCTCCTTTCTCTGGAGACGCCGTGTTGATGATGTTGGATCCGTTGAGTCCTTCAGTAGACCAGAATGTCTCAGACGGACAGGATTTACAAATCATTGAACTATCATTTATAGTACACGGAGGGAGTGGGCCTGGTACCTTTCCCAGCATGCAACAGTCAGAGGGGAGGGAAACACCCTGTACAGGGTCAACAGTACACCGCACGGTTACGCAACACACAGGCAAAGGGGGGTAGCTCACATCCACGCCCAGACATACGTGTTTTGGGGGAAAGTAATGGGAACTCATGAATTCAGAAAGAGCAGATTTGAACTCAGCAGGGTGTTCTGGATGAGGGGCAGAAGTATCAAGGCCCCGCTATGTGTTGTGCAACAGCTCTGTGAACATAAGATTGGTCATAATCGATGATAAAATACACAGTTACGTACAAATATACAAGCAATTGTGACCAGTTTATTGTTTAAAAAAAAAAGAAGAGAAATAGAGGAATGAACTGTAAACACGAGGCATTAAATCATAAATGTTATTGTTAAAGGGCTCAAAAGCATCGTTCATTTTATCGTGTTTGGGGGTTTCCCAGCATTAAAGAAAACTTAAAAATGAGCCCACAACACCTTTGTGGGGAATCCCAAGTTTCCTACAACACGGACATTAAACATGAATCAAATCTTTGAGCCAGTACGAGTAAATGTGCTGGGAGAGTCGTCGATCAAGCGCACACTTCTTTTACTCATCTGAAGACTCTTTCCCACAATGCATCAGTCAAGTTTGGACATGCCCAAACATTTTGCCCAGGTATGTCAGTGGGCAGCTCTCTGTGTCCCGTGTAACACACACTTGATCCTGACCCTTTCAACAAACCCCCTTGAAAAAGTTAGAATGCAATATGTATTCATCTGTATTCTCGTCTTTGACGAACGTGTCTGCTTCCAAACGGTTATACATATATATCATTGTCCAACTGATAAGGGACATTGATATGCGCATAATTTTCAAGATAATTGGGAGCCTCTTTCATCTGCAGTGTTGTTAGCACCTGTGTCACAGAAGTCTCGTTGTGCATAAATCCGTCCGCTTCCCGACACAAACAGCGTGTTATTAGTGGTCTCCTCCTCTGGCCTCGCTCTGCACGCGTCTACAGAGAAGGCCAAAAGAGAAGCATTTTTACAAAAGCCACTTTACATCGAGACATAAAGGAACCTGATGGCCCGTACACACCGGGAGCACTCTGCTTATAGGACAATGCAAAAAATGTATAAAGCTCTCAAGAAAATGTCAATCCGTCTGACCCAAACGGAGGAAGGAATGTCTTTTGGAAGAACGGTGTTCGGGGGTGACGACGCTGTTCTGGCTGCTCGAGATGAAACAACACTGTGATCCTTTGCTTTAGTCGGAGTAAATTCACTCTCCTCCAGTGTGACTTAACTACGACCGATGCAGCAGAACAAGAGATGTCATCTTTTTAATAATATGCATTAGCCATCTCCAGCCTCAGTATTGTCTTCAGCATCACCGACACTGACAGACAGCAGCACTCCCTTGGATCAGACTTCCATATGTTAAACTGGTGGAATTCCCCTTTAATTTTACAGAAATGATCAATATTGCATGTTAAACTTGAGGCAGAAACAATGAGATCTGAAGAGAAATGGTACGACAGTATAGAGACCACTAATTAATGTTTAGATGTTACCGATGTACCATATTTAATAAAGCTTTAGAAAAGCAACTCAATATGCGTTCAGCAAGCAGAGATGTTGAAGTTGCAGCATCGGAGGCCTATACAAAAGTTTTATAGGGGTAAAATAAAAATGTATTAATGACAAAAAAACAACATTTAATACATATTGCTCATGTCCTCATGCTGCTACAGTAAGATTGAAACCTCTTCTGGGAAATGTGTCACGTTCTACTAAAAAGAAAACACACCTATACTGGCCATCTTGATCCTTTAAGTAGATGAACAATTTAACTCTGGAATTTAGAAAACTACCAAATGACACTTAGAATAATTTTTTTTAAAGTAGCACTTGCCCACTACAAAGCGATTGATGGCTACAATGGTTCCAGAACAGCAACAGCATTGCAACAGTGAGTTTACATCAGGTTTCTGCCTCAAAGAGCTACGGAGCCTTTTTAAATAAAACACTAGAAAGGCAGCTGTTTGAAGGTCCGAGTCAGCCACAGCTGTAACATGCAGACACACCGAGACAGGAAACCAACCCGAGAGGAGCTGGAGGATCTCTTCCTGTTGTCCCGCCTTTGTTTGTTGCCCTGCTCCTGCTGCCTTCAGCTCCATAGGAGAGCTGTGCAGGGCTTAGAGAGCATCAATAATAGAGGGATCACAGCATCACGCACAGAAAAGACCGAGGCGGCGGGACAACTTAATACCATTCAGCTCCTAATTAACTAATTGAAAGACAAAAGTCTCTAAATCTGGAAGTACAAATAACTGATTAGGCTGCTTTGTGTCTGTACTGAAAGTGCTCATCCGTTTTAAAATGAGGCGTAAAATCAAGTGCAGCCTGCGGGGAGTGTGAACTCTTGTGGCTCAGCCCCGTATTAGTCAATGAGATCAATGCTCTCTCTTATTACCGGCAGCAACAAGAGCCCATAAAGACTGGATTTATTGTGAACTTCTATGTGTGAGGAGAAGTTGGATGGGCTGTAGGTGGCAAGTCAAGCTCATAAGGTCAATCACATGAAGTTGTAAAATGAGATGTAACCGACATTTATGAAGGGCACCGAGTGGAGGTCGACAGGGGGAAGAGGGAAAAGATGTAGAGCAGGGAAGCTTCAGTGGAAAGAAATGGACTCCATTTTTGTTAGTCCTCCCCTCCAGCTGTCAGCCCGCTCCTTGTCCCATGGGGGGTTGCCACGGTGACAGGAGGCCACATGTCTTGGGGGCGTCGTTTTGGTCAAAGGACCCCATTGTTCTTCTGTTAAGCCGTATTCACTATGCCCGTCTGCCAGGGACTTCTGACACACACACACACACACACACACACACACACACACACACACACACACACACACACACACACACACACACACACACACACACACACACACACACACACACACACACACACACACACACACACACACACACACACACACACACACACACACACACACACACGTTTGAAAATTAGCCGGCGGGATAAGACACAGACCAAACATGGCAAACATGATGCTCTGAAAAAAGTAACAGGAAACACACGGGCCGTAAGTGATTCTGAGCCTTAAGTGATTATTATTATTCAGAAGCAGCAGCGGACAAAAGCCTCTTTGACACAAATTAAAGTGTATCTACTAAATTATTTCCTCTCCCGATGATAACATCAGTTCCGGGGACTTCTTTCATCTCGTCATAGTTGTGAAGTTGACAGACGAATAACTGGCGTCTGCAACTCCTGAGGTCCGCCACCAGATGGCACAGTCGCCCCACGGCATTGATCCAGAACCATCGTGGTGACTGCAGAGGTTCCCAGAAGAGACTTTGGCACACGGAGAGCCAGAAACCTCTGGTGTCCTTCAGCCAAGTGACTTGATGTAAAAGGAGCGAGTCAATTACGCAGTGATGGATAGATTACGGCCATGCATCATTCCGGGAGCCAATTTCACAATGTGAACTGAATTTGAAACTCAATTTGTTACTGCTCTCCCCGTTCCTCTCCGACAGATGGATGGAGCCAGTAAAGAGGAGCTGATTTGAATCCCCGACTGGTGGAATCTGAGGTTAGAGGTCAATTTACTTCCAGACATTTGGCTGTGTTCAAAATGTAAATCAGAATGGTAATTATGGAGCTATGCTTTCAGTTATGGCAAACGGTCCGGGTTTATGTGAAAGGAAAGCTGCCGTACTTGAACTGAACGGACCACACAGCTTGTTCACCACATTTGTGGAGATAATGACTGTTTTATTATCTGGATGAATTCCTTTCAAACGAGATTAAATCATTGAGTTAAATGAAAACAATTTGATCGAATGAGATGTCTTTACTTGCAACCAAGGCATTTAATCAGCATAAGAACATAGCAAGGTACATTTTGACGTTCCAGGAAAGTCACTGAGAACACAAACTTATTTATGTCTTGTTTCCACCCTATTCACATATTAAAACTATCCATTAAAATATCAGATAATGCAATGGGATGGGGACCTCTTCTGGACATTTACCTGTACGTAAACGGTTTAGATAACTGGGGGGGGATGGAATAAAAGAAACCACTCCAGCAACCACAAATAAACAGAAGTGTTTGAGCCTATTCATTTGATTTTTGTGTAAGGCACAATCCCCACTTACTTTATTATTATTATTATCCCTTCCTCCTGCCCAACCTTGCACAGCAGATGGAGAATGCAGTATAGCCGTCTGCATCTATCCACAAAGAGGAGATATTGACTTGGAGATGCTCAATCCAATGACTTTGTAGCAGGAGTCTGAACATGCACTATGATTACCAGCTGAGTGCTTGGATATTGATTGGGAGGTGGTCAGCAGAGATGATTGGGTATTGACTGGCTTGGTAAGCGGAGGGGAAACTGGCTACAAATTACTGGTCAGCTCTAATAATTCACAGGAACCAGAGGCGTTAATGTTTTAGCTAATATAAAACAATCAGCTTGCGCTTTAGAAAATCCTTCCATCTAATCTGAAACAAACAGGATAGGTATGTATGAAGGTGCGATGAATGCATTAGTTATCCCCCTTTAATCTTAGTCCATGTAGCGGATTTAAAGCGTCTCACGAAGCGTTGTCTTGTGTCTCTTCAGGGAGTGACAGTTGGAAGGGTGGAGCAGCACTGAGCCGTCGGCCCCGGGTCCTCCTGCGGGAGCCTTTATCGAAGTCAGGGGAGGTCCAAGCCAACCAGGCAAGACCGGCACTGTTGCTGCTGTGCTCTGTGTTTCTCTGGTTCCTCAGGCTGCGGCGTACTGAGCGCACCTGGTTTCTAGTGGCAACCGGTTTAAACACATCTTCAAAATTAAAGTCACCCTGCCAGGAGGCGAGGTGTAAATCGGCCACGCCCACCTCTCCCTGGGTCTCAGAGCTTGACCTGACGTTGTCCTGCTCGATAGCAGCTTGGTCTCCCCGTCCCGTCTCGTTCTCCTGCAGCTCCGAGACGTTTACAGAGCTCTCCCGGACCTTCATGGCTTTTCCCTCTGCTGACTGACTCAAAGTGTTGTTGGATTCTCCACCTGAAGGTGGGCAGTCTGAGGTGGGTGCATCTGGACTGCCATGGCATTCTAATTTTCCATCAGAGTCTGTGCAAAGTGTATCTGTCTCTGCAAACATCTGGGCATTCTGTTCAGTGTTCACTTCTTCTTGCTGAGGTAGCGTGCAGTTCAGAGGGGTTTCGCTTGATGCCTCAAGGTGTGTGGTAGTTTGGTCGTCACCTCCAGTGTGATCCAGAGTCTCCTCGCTGAGCAGAGTATCATTAGCGACACTGACCTTCCTCTTCTTCAGTCCTCTCCCTCTGACCCTCGGCCCCGACTGCCTCCTGCCCTCCTCTGTGGTCATTTCTTTACAGAAGTTTGGAGATGTGATGGAATCTTCTGAGGAATTTTCCAAAGCGTTTGTCACAGTGAGGTCACCTGTTGCTAGAATGTCGTTAGCCATCTCAGGGTTTAAGGGGGTCTCATGATTTGGGGCTGAAGGGCGAAATGACGAAAATAAGAAAATCAGATAAATTCATTTCTACCGATCATTTCTAACAGTAATAAATAATACATTTTGTGACAACCAAAGATTGTGAAAGGTTGTACATTATGGAAATAATATACAAATATTTTATTTTTTATATTATTGTGTTTCTGACAAAAGGAAAACCCATAATTGACTATCAATACTAGAAAGATAAAGCTCTTGTCTGCATTTCTTGTTTGTGTTACCCGTGCAGCTCGTACAGGGAATTTGCTGAGCAGCTTGAGACCCACCGATGAGGGTCCACCTCTCAGTGATGGGACTCAGGGTGGGGTTCTTGGAGGCGTATGCTCGAGAGCCGTACAGGGAGCGGTCCACTTCCCTGTTCCATCGCCGCATTGCTGCGGTGTTCCTCTGTGGAAAGACAAGCTGCACTGTTAGAGAGCTTTGTATTGACAGGTCAGTGTCAACTGAAATCTGATAGCACCTCATTATGTCATCCTCAGTAAGTACATCAATTTAAAATCAGATATTTTTCCGTGGCTGATTGTGTAGGCGCCATGTCAGAAACAGTGGATATTTGAATTAATAATAATTATCATCATAAACAAAACATATGATCATACAGTTTATAATTAGAGCGTTACCTTCCTACAGGGGCTGGAGCAGTTTTACCCCTAATCCACTTTCCTAAGACAGCATCATGGTGTCCAAATGTATTATGCATTAACCTTTTGGAGATGTACCATTTCATTTTCAGAGGGTGTTAATTCCTATTGGGTTTGTCCTCTAATTACAAAGGTTCCGTAGAAATGACACCATGTGCTTTACAGTGGATCTCTGAGTATTTATACACGTCTGTAATTAAATCTCTACCCACGACATTCTGCGGAGTGAAATTGCAGAACTGGGAGATATAGAACCCAATTTAAACCGAAACCCAGTCCTTACTTGGAGCCTGTATGAAAAAACAAAACAACTACAAAGCTGTCAGAAGACACAACAAGCTCTGTAAATGCACGGTTGCAAAGGGCGCTACAGTAAAGGGAGCTACAGCCCACAAGGGAATTTATTGTCAATTACAAACTACCTGCTGTAGTGTATACATGTCCATCCACAGCAAGAAGCACAACACCTGGGACTCCATTTGCTGTCCTTGTCTAGATTGTTCCCATTTATTAATTGGTGGTCAAAAAAGAAAAAAAAAGAAAACACTAAAATCAATGATGAATATATCGTGTGATACATTCATCGATGTTTTTAGAGGGATTGTTAACAACTTAAAAATGTAGATATCATAATAGAATTGCCATTATGATACATGCATGGATTACACACAGTTTTTCCCCCAACTCAGGCAAAGTAAGTTGTAGTTAGATTGCTATATACCTCCCAGAAAGAAATGTCTGCAGATCCCTGAGTGGAGCAGTGTTAAGAGAAATCAAACGAGCAGACTCGGCCAACTCACCTTCATCTTCCCAGAGGCCGTCTTGGCAGCAGAGCGCGTCGACCTCTTCACAGGTTCGCTCTCCTCCGGCTGCTGGGGGAACAGAGTTGGCATGAGGATACATTATATGATCGTCTCTCTGCCACACTCTCCTGCAAACATGAAGTTGATATCCTCGGATGTGTTCAGTTCAAATCCAGTGGAATTTAACAGTAGATTAAATGGGAGCATGTTATGATCCCTAAATTATTTTTAAAAGCGTCTTGTCTGGTAAATGGTGACATCAAGCTGAAAACAGCTTGTGGTAAAAGCAGACCTTTCTCTTTCGACTGATGGAGCGAGCTTTAGCCTCACTGCTCGGTGTATGTTCTGGTCTTGGCCGCTGCAGAGGAGATTTAGAAGTTTCAGTGTATGAAATACATTTTTTACAGTGCAGGAATGGATGGTAATAATCCAGTGATGAACAGACTTTTACTTGCTATATCTTGTGAACCCACAATGACCTATCTCAGGAAGATGATTGAAAAAAAAAGAAAACAACGCTTTAACGATGGCAGACCTTTTTCCTTCGGTTTCTAGATTGGGCTGGAGCTGCAGCTTCCACACCGGCTTCATGTTGCTTCTCCTTCTCTGGCAAGGGCTCATCCAGGGCATCCATCTGGGAGGTTGTGCTGGGATGGGTCTCAGACTCTGAGGAAAATTGACATTATTATCGCTGAAATTACATCTATTGAGAGTTTTCCAGCTGGAGGTAATATTGGTTAGCTGGGTTAGCATGGTTAATAATAACCAACAGAGACTAAATATTGGTTAAACAGAACGTTGATATAGCTGAATCCAAATTACAAAGGTCCTGTTCTGTCTTTGATACAGTGGTTTAACATATATTATATAATAATAATATTTGCCTTTTTCCACACTTGAAGACTGGCAATTGGCTTGCTTACTAAAGCCAACTAAAAATGATGAACTTTAGCTGTTTGAGCTACACATAAAGTTTAATTTAATTTCTGTTGTAGCTTGTACACTTTCGAATTTGTCAGGAGACGGGAGAAAGTGGAGAAAAGGAGAGATGAAGACATAAAGTTAAGTGGCAATGAAAGGAAAAAAATGTATGACGGTAGTTCACCTGTCAGAATCTGAGAAAGAGACTCCTCGTGGAAAGCAGCATTTAAATTCAACGGCTGAGCTTCCCAAGTACATTCTGAAAATAGCACAAATGGAAAGAGCGGTTATCATTAGAGTCAGACTGCATTCTAGCAGAGACAATAGGCTGTAACCGTCAGGATAAATACACAATAATAATCAACCTGTATTTCCCGTCCCTGCAGAGTCAATCTCCTCCATTAAAGGGAAAACAATCTGGGACAACAAAATACAAAACAAGGTTGACTGTAACATAAACATAGTGTAGTGCATAATAAAGCATTATTAAACAACATCACTCATTCAGAATTGTATCCAGTTATAATCTAAATGTATACTAAGAAAACTAACACTAGTGTCACACTTTTACATGCGTCTGTATTAATAAGAATAAAAGCTAGTTGAAAACCTTGGATGTTTGTAGACAAGAGCAACTTGAATAGGCCCTTTTCACAGCAGCCATTGTGACATGTCATTGCAGGGCAAACATATGTGAAATTAATAACATTAATTATGGTGATGGAATTGTGCATTGCTGCTCACTGGAAGGCTGTGACCCACAAAATAGAACCGTAAATAATGTTGTTAATTACACCCGTGTTAACTCTGCTAGGACATCCAGGTTATTTCCATGCACACTTTCAATGTCGTAACTTCTATTTTATGACATACAGAGCAGTACAAACACCATGGCATCATTACCAATCTTTCTCCATCCTTCTCTTCATTGTCCTCTCCCACAGACAGCATTCTGCAGTGCCGAGGCATTGAAAGTGTAGGCGAGGCACCAAGCACAGTGGGGCTGCTGAGATCTGGCTGTGCTTGTGTTGTTTGGGATTCACTCCTCTGTGGCGTCTTCAGCACTGAGCGCGGCTGTAACATCCCACCTGGTGTGGGTGCCCGGGCTGGCGCACTCCCCTTCTGCAACGGTGTGCTTGGAGGCAGGTTCTTATCAAAGAACTCAGGAGATAGCGGACCTCCAAAGCACACCCTCTTTTTCTTCTTCTTTACCGTGGATGTCCCGGTGGAGTCATCCTCTCCTGCAAAGAGTGTCAACCCGTTAATGTACAAATAATTGTTTCTCCACGTGAGCAGATTGGAGACGGGTTGCCTGTTGCGTGTTCTGCCTGGAATAAAGCTTGGCTCAACGATTCTGTGTGTCCTTTGTACTGCTTCTTGGTCCTTACCACACGTGACAGGGTACTTGAAGTTTAAGATAGATTGATTAAGGTTCAGATAATGCTATGCCAGTTACTTCAGATAATAATATACTGCAGGTATAATTTAACTATATGTGCGATATAAGGATTACCTAATTATCGTGAAGTAAATACAATATATACATTTGACATGTTGCAGCTTTTTCACACAACTAAAAAAAAGACGTTTTCACTGAGTGAAAGTAATATCTGTGGTATCAATATTGGGACAATTGAGTTCGCTAATCAAGTACAGGTCTCGTGAGTTGTGGGTGCTGATCCCTACATTGCACAGTCATTCCATGTTGGTGTATTTGATACAAAAACTGGCATTTCATGAGGACTATTAACACTCCTCTTGTAGCTAAAACAGCTCTGATACACAGGACTCAAATGCCATTAATTAACACAATTTCCTTTCTGAAAATAAAGGTTAACACTCTTCTGGTATTCAGCCTGGATACACTGCATCAAGCAAACGCTGTATACCAAGCCTCAAAGGCAGGGTTGAACCGAGATAAAAAGGTCAGTTACTCTTGCATGTCCACTGAGAGTACTATGCGTTTACCTGTGGGATTCATCTCCAACAGAGAAGGAAGAGAGGGGATGTGAAGGAGGGGGGCAGGCCGGGCTGGTGAAGTGGCTGCAGAATCATCAGGTGGTGGTCGACGGGGGCTTTGGAGTTCAAAGACATCGTCCTATTGAGAGAGACCATATGAGCCCCCTATTCCGCTGGACTGTAGTTCAAGGAGCTTCACAGAGCAGGTTGTTCAGTACGAGCAAATGTTATTGTGTATAAAATCTGTTTCATCTAATAACCTCACTGTTGGTTTCCTTTCATGCATTTCTTTCTTATATGTAAAACTGATCCCCTGTTTGTTCCCTCCAGTTGACAATGTACAGATGTTATTGTGTAAACTGCATTTCTGATCAAAGTGACAGAAACTGCATTTCGTAGAGTTGATGGATCACCTTAAATGTGGGTCAGAAGGACCAGGAGCACTACACAACAAATACAGGTCCAATATATCTGTATACTAGCAAAAAGGAAAATGGGGCTGTATCATCTTCGATGAAAGTAAGATCAAAGAGAACTTAAAGTGCCATTGTATAACATTTCTACAAAATGTACTTTCTGTCTTGTCGCCTGCGTGACCAGAGACGTTGAGGACAAGACAGCACTTTGTTAAGGGAGGAGATTGTCACAGTCCCATTATTGTTGGTCTTGTTATCGCCTGCTGCGTGGCTGCAGTTGAGATGCATGATTACGGCTTGGCACCATGTTTGAGATGGAAGTGTGCTATACTGAGCCTGTGGGCAAAGTTCTTTACGTTTCATTAAGAAAACTGCTTGCTTGGTTAGTTAACGTTACAAATGTCACTTCAATTCCCTTTGGCAGTTAAAACAAAACTGCTTGAATTCTTACGCATCTTCACTAGTTCCCATGTTATACTTTTGTTTTTGTGGTTTCCACATGAAAATGGTGAAGTAATGATGTTACTCCAATGGTATTATCACAGTCGGAAGACATTTGCACCAGAGCAGAATCACACAAGTTGACTGATCCACTCCTAACTTTTGAGTGTGCACATCTGTGTGTGTGTTTAAGTCTGGATTAAGCCCTAACCTGCTGGTTCTTAGCAGAAGAACAGGTTTGGAGCTCAAGGTCAATGTGAAAGGTTGGGGATATAAGCACAGCTTGGGCCTGTTCCACAGTCTCAGTGGATGACAACGGTCCTTGTGTCACAACCTGCATCACTGGTTCTTCTTCCTGTGGATATGATCAAGGAATTCCCAGTTTCATTCTGCTCCACAGCACTACAACAGCATGAACACTACTACCAGGGATACAGGAAATGCGTATATAACCAACCGTTGTTTTAGTGTCGTTTAAATCTTAATACTTGATGTTGCACTTTACAGAAGTGGAAGCTCTGAGTAAAAAAAACCAAAAAACTCAATACCAAGCACTTAAATCAAACTTGCTTCGCTTGAGAGTTTTTCTTTTTATTTCTCGATGCTTGTATTTAAAATGCCCTGTGTAGCACGAAGATCTAACATTCATAGAGGAGTTAAAAATAATCAAAGGATTCAATGGAAGCAAAGTACAGAGAGGAAAACCCTTTTAGTTCAATTATTAAAAGCAGTCAAGTAAGTACATGGTCAGAGTAAGTGTACCTCCTGCTTCTTCAAACTTAAGTGGAGGATAGGAGTGCTGGCCTCTCTAATCTCCACCTCACAGCCTTCAATGGGGCCCAGGCGCCTCTTCTTGCTGGGTATGGCCGTCATCATTGGTGGGTTGTTCTCCTTTCCTCCATCGTGGCTGTTCCTATCTGACAGAGGAAAAATGCACCCATCGAAAAGACACGTTATATAAACATACAAAAAACAAATGGGACTTTGGGACAACGATAAAAGATCTCATATCAAATAAACATATCATAGAAGCACTGCTTGAAAAACAACTTGATCAAAGGGATGGAGATAAACTCTCACTAGAGCAACAAACAGCTCAGAAACTGGCCCATTTAAGAAGCTGACCAAGCTCAGAAGAAAATACTGCTGGAAGATGTTGTCACAGGAAAACTTATACCGTGCATGAATCCACAGCTTTTAAACAGTGCCCCCGGACATCATAAAGAAATCTTACTGGCATACACCCGTGTTGAGAAATGAAACTATTAATCCTGTGGCAATGAGGCAGCCTCACCAGACAGATAATCTCTTGTCTTGATGCATCCTCCAGTGTTGCTGTCCTGCCTTGGCATCGGATCACAGACCTCACTTTCTTCCACATCCATCAGGCTCTGGAAGGAGGCCATCTTCTGCCTCAGCGTGGAGGCGACCCGGGGAAGGAAGGGGCTACTTCTGACAAGCTGAGAGTTGAGACAGCAAAAACAAAACATATCTTCTCAGTGATGTAGTTTGACAGGTAGACTTTTGAAATTACTGAGAGGCATCTATCACAAACTACTTTCACACACACACACACACAATCTGGGATATTACTTTTATAAGTTAACGGAGCTGTACATCATCTCACAGCAAGTCTCATGCTTCAGAATATCTAGTAATTACTATTCAAACAAGAGAAAAATAGGACTTTCCTTTGACCCAAAACGTATCCCTTTATTATTAGACTCATGACCTGCAGACTTGAGAATTAGTAGTTTTCCCGGTGGAAAAAAATGCCAAAAGTCCAAAGAATCTTCTTTAACCACTTCTGCAGCATAATACACTTTGCTATCCATATTATGCTCACTGTGTTCCAAACATCTATATTTTTGCAAACATATGCCTAAATGCATAGCTTTCATTTGAAACTTAGCACAACCCATTTGTGCCTGTGAGCCGAATCATGCCATTGGCATTTCAAAGCCCACCTCTTCTCCTTCATTGGTCAGCAGCATCCTATCTAAAGCAATGAGTGAGCTAGGGCAGAAACATCATGGAAGCATCAAGTTTACAAGCTCGATCCTAAATTATATTATATTTCATATACACTACAGCTAAATGTTTGTGTATAATTGCCCTCATAACCTCCAAACTTGACTACTGCAACAGCATCCTCTTTGGCTCTTCCAAAAACAAAATTCTCAATAAACTTCAGTATGTTCAGAACTCTGCTGCTCACCTCCACCCGCCGCTATGACCACATCACCCCGGTCCTACGCAACCTTCACTAGCTCCCGGTTAAATTCAGGATAGACTTTAAGATGTTACTCACCACCTACAAAGCCCTAAACAACCTGGCCCCTCCCTACCTTTCAGACCTCCTCCCCCTCCAAGCACCAACCTGTTGCCTCAGGTCCGCCGGTGCGAACACTCTGAAGACCATCAGGACCAAGTGCCGGACCTGGGGTGACAGGGCCTTCTCAGCTGCTGCACCCCCCACCCCCTCTAGTACACCCTCTCCATCCACATCCGTCAGGCTCCCACCCTATCATCATTCAAGCAAGCCCTCAAAACCCACCTCTTCAAACTCACCTTCACCTGCTAACCCCGGTCCCCTACATGACTCATTCCTCATAGCTTCTCCAGTTTTTTGTCTTCTTCCTTTTTTACCCGAAATGTTCTATTTGTTTGTTTTGTTTGCGCCTTGTCTTTCTATTTAGTTTTGTTATGTTTGTATATGCCTTATCTTATCTTTGAGTGTCTAGAAAAGCACTATATAAATTCAAATAGAATTAAATATCATTTTTTGTGTTTCTCAAATGAGTATAACTGAGAATATATGGTGATGTAAACAAACTTACAACAGCATCAGATCACATTTGCATTCATAAAATACACAAGTAAAGACTCAGAGGTTGTTTGTTAGTCCAACTAAAACTAGACTAATGCATGTTTTGGTTTGGGACATACTAAAAACAAGGACGGGCAGCACAGATTGGTGCAGAATTGATTTGAAAAGTGTAAATGGATGTTATTATGGAATCAACATACTTGACTCATCCTGTTTATTCCCTCACACTAGTATTATCATTACAAAAAATGGGACAGCCCAGCTTTCATGAAATGAATACGGTTTTCATTGATTAATCCTAACTATTCACTTGTATTAAGTGTAATAGCTACTTTCACAATGATCATATGAGATACATATTAAATCTAACCGAAGATGTCTTCATCAAGAAGACATGCTCTTCTAAATTGGTGAGAACTTAGAAAAGGACCAAATGTGCAATAAGATTGACTCAGATAAGCTTATCCTTTCTTGCAGATATTTCAGCATATTCAATTATATATGAGACCAAGTCAATACAATACTTTGTATTGTTTGATGAACTAAGTTGGTGTATAGTTCATTGCTAACCTTATATTTTTTTATTTTGATTTCATTACATTCAACTAAAATGTACATGACTATGGCTGTGAAAAGTTCTATGTGTACACTTAAGTTATCCTCTAAAAATAATAATATACTGTATATAACATAAGCTACTTGATCTACACGTGGCAGAATGTGTGTTTTAATGCAGGGTTTCACATGTGACACACCGCCTAGCTTACATTTACAGTGCCACAGCAATCCTCTGTACGTAAGTCTGCTGTATTTAACAGCAATTTGCCAGAAGTCATTCTGTCATTGAAATAGCACTATCACAACGGGAGCTCAATCATTTTCTCTTCTGCATTAAACTTAAGTTAATGCAAAAAGTTACTGTTGATATGTCCAATTATTGGGTGTGATACGTAGACTGACGTCTGCATACAGCAGCTCAATGCTGTTTGCAAGGTCTATATCTGGACACAATCCCAGTAATGTGTTCAACAAGTCAGACTTGATAGCTCGTCAACCTCTTAGTTCAGGATCTAGAAATACTTTTATTGAAGCTGCTTTAAAAATCTCAATAACTCACTGTGTGCCTATAGAAATTAGTGTGTGTGAATTTGGTGCCAAATCCATGAGGTAACCCTCACCCCCCCCCAATGAAGACGCTGTAGACATCTTAACACTAATGTAACAAATGATACGATTTTGCAATTTTTTTGTAACGATACTTCATTAAAATAGCGCGCGATCAGAGCTCACGCACTGTTCTGATCCTTGTCATGCTGTCTGCACGCAGGGGGCCGGGGCTGCGAGTGATCGCTGGAGAGACGCGTCAAATGCCGGAGCTTTTGCCAACCGCCCTCAGCTTTATGGAAACAAATATGCAGAAGTACTTTGTCTACATTGCAGACAGTGAAGGAAAGCCCACTGACACAAAGACAGTGAAGGAAAGCCCACTGACACAAAGACAGTGAAGGAAATCCCACTGACACACAGACAGCGAAGGAAAGCCCACTGACACAAAGACAGTGAAGGAAATCCCACTGACACACAGACAGCGAAGGAAAGCCCACTGACACAAAGACAGTGAAGGAAAGCCCACTGACACAAAGACAGTGAAGGAAAGCCCACTGACATACAGAGTCTGCTAAACTTGTTTCAAAGCCACTCAGACCAAGGGACAAAGCTCTGGAAAAGTACTCTCAAGTCGTATACAGACTAGGGCAAGAGTTTGAGAACAGGTTTTGTGATCAAGTGGACATGACGTGCATTGCTGAGCAACTAAGTGCTGTTCAACTTGGATGCTGGACAGGTGGAGGTGGAAATCATAACGTCGCAAAATGACCTCCACCTCAAAACCCATCAGTCTGCACCAAACTGTTGGTGCCTTGTGGACACAGAAAAGTACAAAGGTGTATGCACAGCAGCTATGAAATTTGCGTTGTGAATCAGCCATTTCCGACATGAACTTCATGGAGAACAAACACAGAACATGTGTACAAAAATGGTGTGATTTTGAACCAAATGCTACATGTGTGCTTCAGACAAAACTGTCAAATATATTTACAAAAATACATATGTGATACCTCTGACTTTCAAATGTTGAAGCAGATTAACAGAAATAAATGTTGCATGTTTAAATATATCTGTGTTTCCTACCATATATTGTGAGTAATAATTAACATTGATATGTGATCACACTTCACATATATTATTATTATTATTATTAAAAGGTGATCTGTGCAAATTTGTTATCCAGAAAGTTTATATCAAACAAGTAGCCCTTCGTATTATTTTGTACCCTTGAAGTAGCTCTCAGTTTCAAAAAGGTTGGTGACCCCTGCCATAGATGTACAGCAACGCCATGTATGTACAACAGTCCTCGTTTGCATCTTGGGGTACAAGATTTGCTCAAATGTAATCCACGAAGGATCTCTCACCTCTGGAGTTTGGAAGGTTGGTGGAGTCTTCATCCTCTGTCGTGCCATGAAGAGGATGAGGGAGTTTGTCTCTGGGGAGCCACGGACACCAACGCCAGACCTCCGCCTTGACTTTATCTGTGCTAGACGAGATTTATCTAGAACAAGAGGAAGAACCACGCTTGAATTTTTGGGAGGCAATGCAAATGCAATTGCAGTTCAGCGCCAAACAAATACCTATCCTCTCACCTTTGCTTTTTGAGAATGATGCTGGAGTAAAACTTTGCTCAGAGATGCCAAACTGCAGAGGTGTGAGCTCTGAGAAATTCAGTGAGGCTGAGGTGTCATTTACAACTGGAGGGGAGTCCTCTTCCAAGGGGGGCAGCGTTTTCTCTGTCTGAACTCCCTCGGTGTTCATCTCCGCGGTAGCCATCTGCACAGACAATTTGAAGTTACATTTTATAATGTCAAGAGCAGCTGAACCACAAGAACACGTAAAGTATCACGAAGAAAAACTTTAAATGAATGACAACGGGACAAATAAGTTAACGACAATCAGTCTAATGCTTGTAGGCAATTTCAGTTGACAAAATTAATTCAACATGTATCTAAACTTTGTCATAACGTTGCTAAAAGTGACGTCGCCCCGACTTCAGCAAGATGCTAATATAGTTAGCTAAACCCCCGGTAACATAACAAAAGTAAGCTAGCGTTAGTTACAGCTAACGTTAGCTCGGTTATCTCTAACTAGCGTTCAACTTCCCTCATGTACTTCATAATAAATGAATGAACAACTGAACGGTACGGTTTAACGACAACGTAAGAACTAACTTCCCCGTGGACTCCTGCCACTTTGTTATTGGCGACTATCACGGACAAGTAATAATAAAGCTAATTGTTTCAAGCTAACATGAATTTGCCCGACACGTTGGCTAACAGTATCGTTAGTGTTAGCTATAGATGAATGACAGCAAGTGAACCACTTACCACTTACCTCGTAGATTTAAAATCAATAAAAGTGGTGTTTTCTGTTTAAATAAATATAAAAACACATGTATGGACTATTGTAACGTATAAAGCACTGACATCTTAATACATGTTCCTATAAAACACAAACGTTTGAAAGAGAGAAGCAGAGAGATTCAAATTACGCTCCACGCAGGAGGCAGCGGCGACGTATAGATCCCTCCGCTAAAAAGTCAGCAACGTTTCTAAACAAACACTTATACGACTTCAAAACATTATTATTATTATTTGGTATTTAACAAAATGTACATGTTCAAACCCAGCGATACGCATTGTTGAAAATAATGTCGAAACTATGTGAGAAACGGTATCGTTCAGAGGAACTAACTTACGTATTTGTTTAGAGTTGAAAGAGAGCGGAACTCGTTTAATATGAACTGGCCAATAGAAATCCAGTTAAGATTCCACGTGACCTCCAAAAGTCAAAGCAAATAGATAGATGGATGGATGGATGGATGGATGGATGGATGGATGGATGGATGGATGGATGGATGGATAGATAGATAGATAGATAGATAGATAGATAGACTAGTGAACCAGCTGGACTGGATCTGGCTCCCTCAACTGCAGGTCCCAATCTGCTGTTGGCTGTCCAAACAGCTAGAACTCGCTGCATCCTTTTCCCAATCTGTTGGTTCATGACCTGATGTTCAAAATTAAAAGTCAGCCAGACAGGTATAGCTATCATATCAGAATATTCTTGTTGGAGGTCATGAAAACAAACAAAATAGTTTCTTCTTTTGTGAGGTTTAGAAAGATGTGGTCCAGCTGAATATACTGAGATCAGATGCAACTGTGAGCCTCTTTCCACATCTGGGACTGGCGACCACATGAAGCATGTGGCTTCTTCTGTTGACACCAGGCAAGGCTGTGCAAGTCGATGGAAGCGTGACTGCTATTGTTCTTGTGCAGCACAGGCTGGGAAATGAAACAAGTCTAGTCAGTCACAGGTGAAATAAGCCGGTGTGTGTATGAGTTCCTGTCAAAATGAGATGTTCAGAATTTGAAAAACTAAAAGTCTTAAAGTGTTAGTCTGGTCTATCTAATCACTCCTTACATGTTGGGTTGTGAGTTATGATGTTTCTACATAGGATTTTAAAACTTTCTACGGTAAATATTTATATGCGTCAATGCCTTAATTGTATTACTGGAATTATATTTCAAATGATCCCACAGTATAGCTGTCTTTATTTTAGGGGTAATCAGCTCAAGTACCCATCACCACTTGCCTTGTCCCAAATGTGTTGGTTTGAGTTGATTTCAGGTTTGATGTCAATTAACAGTCATCATCCTAAAAGTGGATATTGTTACACTATTCTTTCATATAAGACATAGGAATTGTGTGGCATGATAGATGTCAAGGGCTTGTTATCTGTTCTTTGTTGTATTTTACTACCACCTCTGTGAGTGGGAGAAGCACCCAGAATGCAGCACTTACAGAAATGTATTTCCCTTCTCTGCTCTCTTGTGTCTTCTGGAGTCATGACAATAACTAAAGATTAGTCTCACCCAATTTGTAAGTTGTGTGTTTATTTTCCTCTTTAAAATGTGGATGTACATAATTCTGGTCTCAACCAAAATGCCTTGGTTGGGAATCATTGGGTTTAAATATTTAGACACTGTCCAGTGTTTACCTACATGTTGTGTATGTTGACGGAGTACTTTAGTGATTCAGTGTTGCTCTTCCATCAAATGTGAGCTCTCAGAAGTCTCCATAATGCATCCCATTAGCTTCTTTTTGTTGGACCCCAGTATTTATTGGAACCCTCCTATGACCACCTCCTATGATAAAAGAGTCGAGATGGAAGCTAAAGCTAACCCAGCTATAGGACCTAAGGCCCCTCCACTGGCTGTCTGATGGCAAATGCAGAAAAATAAGATGGATGAAATAAGACTTCAGGCGAACCCGGCAGAGGGAGGTCGGTGACAGTTGAGCCCACATCTTCACAGAGACCTGGCTCCATCGTCCATCCTGTGAAGCTGCACTTGACGGGCGGAGAGCAGGGCGGAGTGCAGGACCCCGGTGGGATGAGACTCTGTGTTTACATCACGTTGCTCGGTGCTCAAACAGTCAAAGTTGATGGAAAATGTTTTCCTCATGTTGCATTTTTAATGTGAAGATGTCCACTAGTTTTTATTGCTGCTGCACTACCGGAATGCACTACCGTGGGTTTGTTGTTAAAAATGTGCATCCCTGTGTTGCATAATGAAAATAATGATCCTTGAGTCCTTTACTCCAAGCTCAGTCCAAAATAACTCTGATGGCATCACTATAACATAATAAGGGTAATTTTCTCATATTCGAAAAAACCTTTCAAGTGCCACAGAAAACATTTTACTACAGTTTTCACAGGATAAGTAGTACTTTTTATGACTAGTAAACTGACCTTGATGTTTAGAATTGCTGTACTTCCTCCTTACCAAACAAAATCACATACTTCGAGTATATCTCTATTTTTATTTGTGTATATATACACATATAAAAAATAAGGACATATGTACAATGATAATAAATATCAACACGTTTGTACAAGTGAAATAAGTTACTTAACATATTTTAAAAACAAACATAAAAGATCAATAACCGACAAGCAAAAATGGGGCAAAATAAAATCAGGTTGATAATAGAATAATACAAGTAATAATGTGAGAACCGGTAGAACTTAAAGCCATGTGTGAGAGAAAATATTATGAGCAAACAATGTGTAAGAACTGAAGAAATGCACATCAAGTACATTAAACATGCTTTTTTTTTTTTCAAGCTCGAGACCTGTATTCCTTTATCTTTTATTTCTTTGCAACATGTTATGTAAAATAAAATGCCTAATTGTAAAAGGGACATATTTTATAGGACATAACCGAGTACCAGTGTAAAGAGCTAACATGTTTTAGCTAAATGCTGAAGGGGATGTAATAATATAAAGTCGGCACATTCTATCTGATCTGCTTTGAACAACAGATACATATTTGGTTTTTAGGAGCTGACAAATTAAATAATGGTTAAAGTTTTGGTACATTACTCAGCCTCTCATAAAGTGAGGAGATAAAGAATTGGGTCCAGCAGATCACTACTGACATAAACAGGAAGAAAACAGGAAGTCCATCAGCCTCAAGACATTTTGCATGAGGAAAAAGTTAGCTGCAGCGACAATATGCAGAGAAGTTTCAGACATCAGCTCAGTGTAGCAAAGTGGACGGACTGCTGAGACTTAAATATCGATCTGGAATCAAATAAAATTAATTAAAGTATTTCAACAAGAACAAAAGCAACTGCAGTCTACTTTGGCTTATCCAAAACGCGAAGAGGCACAGACAAAGTAAACAGGTTAAAATACAGCCATGAATTCCTGTACAACCCTTGAACCATAAAATCAGACATATACATGTTTTCTTCTTCAAAGAGAGCATTATTCTTCCACAATATTAGTGTCTGTAAAAGTCAAAAAATGGCCGATCAAAATGATGCACTTGTACAAGGATGATCATATCAAAGATGTGCAGTCCACTTGCAGAGGATCATGCGACGTTAAAATGGAGTGCTGATGGCTGGGGAACTCTTCAACCTTGGGATCATTTCTGATATTCTACATCTCTCTCAGAGCTCTGTACACAGTGGGGCCGAAACAAGGTATTTCTGTCTTCCCCTTCCTTCTTGCTGTGCTCCTCTGGTCCCAGCAGACACGTGACAAACACAAAAGCCACCCCTAATGGACAAAGCAAAGAAAGAGGACAACATTATGTTATTTTAGTAACAGAAAACATATGCGTGCAGTGTTCCCTGTATTTGAAAGTTTTCTTGAAATTGGATCAGAAAGTAGGTTATTTTTTTTCAATACCGTGGAACAAATCGTATTCTGGGCAGTTTGTGCATTGGATAATTTATTCTGATACTTCATACTAACACCTCATTATACCCTCCTGAGTGGGTGTCTAGAAAAAAATATAAGAGGGTTTGTAGCAACTAATACAATTTTGTTATCTTCTAGTTATGAGTAGAAGATTGGAATGAAATGGGCCCATATAGTGTCTGAATCTTGCAAGCAGAACATATAGTTATTAAACAGACATTCCAGGCTAACAAAGTTCTTCCTAAGGTCAACTTAGAAAGATCCTTGTCAAATTTAAACGTTTTTCTCCTTTATGAAATCTTGTCGTCGCAGGCTTCAGGCAGTGCAGGTCCTTTTCTTATCATTTGCTAGGAAAGTTTATGATGCACCTGTCCCCTCAAGACTTTAATACAAGTTTGCACAAGGACATCTTTTGATTAGAAGGTGATTGGTCAAATGGTGCAGAACCTATGATGTAACACGTGTAGGAGTCTACATGCTACATGCAGCTCTGTGAGGCTGAACTTGCTACTAAACTTACTACACAATGCAAACTAACATCAGCAATGGGATACGGCATGACACAGTTATATGGCTCTTCTGGTTGATTCAGTAGTAAACAAATGACTATGCAGGTTACAGGTTAGGCCTTTAGTGCATGTCAAGGACTTAACAGATGTATTTAATTTGAATGCAACTTTCCCAAATCCCACATTAACTATATACAGTGGGCATAAGAGGAAGTTTAAGTTTAAATTTGCATAGCTCGTGGTTTTGTGGTGACTCACAATTTTCCCCGTAGAAAAACACGGCGACAGCTTAACCTGCATTTGACCCACGTGTGCGCAGTTTGATTGACATCAAATTCAGCCTCTCAATCACGGCCTTTCCTGATTTCTTCACTGCCATTGGATAAATGCCTGATTTTAGAAGAGCACCTGTCCTGCAGTGGTTTCACTTTTTCAAAATGCGGGACATTGTCTCAATATGTGGAAGGCGGGACAAGGCATACAAATGCAGGACACCTGGTCAGCCGAGGTAGCTAGCTTTAGGGTTTGATTGTATTTATTCTCTAGGCAATATGCTGTAATAATACAACTTTGTTTGATTATAATAAGATCAGTCTTCTAACTGTGGCTAATGCTGGTCTAGATAATCTGTATTGGCTCATCATTTAAATGAAGATTGACATTTTGGGAAATGCAGACGTTTGCATTCTTGCTGAGAGTCAGATGAGAAGATTAATACCACCCACAAGCCTGTCAGATAAATCTGGAGCTGGAGCCAGTTAGCTTAGCTTAGCACACAGACGGACAACTAGGGGAAACAGCTAGCTTGGCTCCATCTCTAAAGCTCCTTAATTAATACATTATGACTCCTTTGTTTAGTGTAAAACAACAAATAGCAGTTTGGGGGTTACATGCCAGACAATTTCTTGGCCGGCTGCAGTGACTTTGTGAGGTTGGCGACTTTGTTTCTACACTTCAGTTCAGTTCAGATTAAAGAAACAAGATGTGCATTTTAATGAGCCTTTTTTTAAACCTTTGGAAAGAGCCAGGTTTTCCTCTGCTTTCAGTTTCTCATGCTAGTTCAGCTAACCGTCTCATGGTCTCACGGACAGATGGAAGAGTGGTATCGACCTGCTAATCCAATTCTCAACAAGGAATCAAAATGTTGCCTATTTCTTCCAGTGATCATTTAAGCAAAGGGACAGACAGATACATTGACTAAATCATTTGAAACACTACACCGAGCAGACAAAAAAGCTAAATTGGAAATCGTTGTTTGCATGAATTTAATTAAGCGGAACAATACCTCTTCACTTGTTCACGGCCGTCTCCCGCCTGGAGCCAGCAGTTTGTCTGCATGGCAGCAATCAGTCTGTCGGTCCATTCGTCCATCAACACTGTGTGTCTGTTTGTGTGTGTGTGTGTGTGTGTGTGTTTTACAGTGCTCTTCCTCTGTATAAGTCCACAGTAGCCCCGGGTCAGTCTCTGGGCATCGGTAAGAGGGGAGGGGAGGGGAGGGGAGGGGGGTTCATGGGTTGGTGCGTCACAGACACACTGTCATCCAGGATGGTTTTCATTCAGAGGACTGCGAGTGTGTCGGTGTGTGTAGGAGGGGTTGCTTCCTTCTTGGCAGTGCAAGTTAACACACTCACCATACACGTACAATATAAAGCACTTATTGAGACATCCACAGCGGTCGCAACAGTGACGGTTCAACTACATTCTCCTTGCCTAATGTCTTCATGTCAGCTTCAATTTGGAATTAAGTGTGCAGTTATTGTTCCGCTGCTAAGAGCTGAATGCAAAATAGTCGTTTCTTACTAAAGTGATGAACAGACGTCCAAAAGGGCCCAGCCAAAACGCATATCTGTTACACACTTTGACTCTGATGAATGTCGTTCGGAGTGCACTCGTAGTATGTTGGACTTGAAGGTGCGTTTGAAGGTCACCGTGGAGGCCTGAGCGAGCAACGTAAGCCCTCACATCGTCACTCACAGAGTGGAGCCATTAGTCACTTGATAACCGTTTGAACACTGCTGTCGTCGGTAAGACTTGGAAAAAGAACAACAAGAAATGTCTTAAGTCAAAACAACCATCACAACAAATGTAAGTGGAAGGGATCAAGGACTTTCTCCGGGGCTAAATACAACATGTGGGGAGGTGGGGTTCAAATTGAGCAGAGAAAGTCTTGAGAGAATGTCCTTCATTCAAAACCCCCCTTGCATCTTTCACTCCAATTCACTTCATTTTCCATTTCATTTCCTCTCTCTTTGTCTCTTGCTCTCTCTCGTCTCCTCTCGGTCCCTCGCAGAGCTCCTGCTACGGGGACATGATTGTCGTCTTGCTTCGAGATTAATTAGTCTTTTTATACCGCTCTCGCACTCTTGGCTCACAAATACAAAAAGGGAAGACGCGCTTCCAGTTTTTTAAGTGCAGTAAGCTGAAAAAGTCTTAAAGGAACAGAAGGACAGAGAGCATCAGTTCAATATTTCCAGTTGTACTTGCCATTCGTCAACTGGGGCTAAACCCCTCTTGGTCCACTCAACAGAAAATAAAATGTGCCCTTCAGAAAAAAATGTAACGCCATTTGTTTGATTTCAATGCTTGAGGTGTTCTCCTCTGCGTTCAGCCTTATTAAATACAAAATTTACACAAGTGGCGTTTGCACAGTGGAAGCAGAAAAAGCCACAACCAAGACTGCATGTTGCCCAGAACATAATAATTATAGGAGTGCACGTTGGCGAACACAGTGTATGAGTGTTTATATTTAACATGCTGTGTGCTATAAATGTCAACAGTGAGCCAAACAGGCATTGGCAGAGCGAGAGAGAGAGCATGGGGAATTGACAGCGTGTCACTGAATGAGAGAGAGAGAGAGAGCAGGCATCCTCAAAAGGAGGGAGGTAGGTTGGTTGTTTTGATTTTCCAACTCAGGGAATGGAGACGGAGGAGGACGGGCCTAGACGGACGACTCCTCGGGGTTGGCGTCGGGCAGCACGCTCCTCTGCTGCAGAGTGCGTCTCAGCTCTTCCTTGAAGGGGCTGGAGTAGTCGTTCCCGCTCATGCCCAGGCCTCCCAGCCCGCCGCCCCCAGCGCCAGCCCCGCTAGCCCTCTCCTCCCCTGCTGTGCTCAGGTTGAGGCGGACGTAGCCATTGCTACCCGAGCCTCGAATGTTGGTGAGGCTGAGACGGCTGGGGGAGTGGATGGGCTGGCCGGGAATGGTGCTGGGTGACGCCGTGCTGCTGACGCTGCTGGGCCCCAGGGCGTGACCGGGAACGATCTTCAGCGAGCCGTCTGAGTAGTAGTAGTTGGCGCCGGTCTCCCAGAAGCGGTCCTCGTCGGTGGGCATCTTGCTGGGCACAAAGGTGGGTGGCTCCTTGGGCAGGGTGATGGGGTAGACCAGAGTGCTTTCGAGAGGCTTCATGTCAGCTCCCTTTCCCAGCGCCAGCTTCAGCCTCCTGCGCAAGTAAAGAGCTGCGACGAGGAGCAGCAGGCACGCCGCTCCGAGGGTGATGACCAGCACCCAGAAGAGCCCCATGCTGCTGTCTGGAGCACGAGCCTCCATGAAGACCGGAGCGCTGGCTACTACGGCCACCTGGTAGCGCTCTGTTTGAAACTTGACCCCCTGCTCCTCAGAGTAGCAGATATAGCGGCCCGCTTGCATCTGGCCCGCTTCGGGGACGACGAGGGCTTTGAGAGTCCGGTCGAAGCGTGGCCCTCCAGCCTCGGGGTCACTCAGCTGGAGCTCACGTTCGTTGAGGACCCAGCAGGGCTGAGCCAGGTTGGAGACCAGCTGGCAAGGCAGCACCATGTCTGACCCCACTACCACTGTAACGTTCCTCAGACGGGAGTGCTCTGCAAAGGAAGAGGAGGAGAGGAAGAGGAGGGGGTGCGGGAAAGAGTAGAAAGAAGAGGTGTCAGCCATAATAATTCCAATTCATATTCTACACTAGCCAGCTCTTGTCTGCTTAATTCAATTTATTCAGCTCAATCCAAATGTATTCATTGAATCCAAGTCCATTCCCTTTACTTGCTCCTGCACTGACAGTCAATTCCCACAAGGGGCCACTACTGAGGTGTGGCCCCTTACTCACCAGGGCTGGGGATGGAGACGGGCTTATCAAACTTGGCTTTTCCCCGGCTGAACCTTTCCAACATTAGGTCCTGTGACAGGGAGGAAGTGGAGCTGGAAGGGAAAGAGCAGAAAGAAGAGCGGAAGATTAATAATAAGAATTATTATTATAACAACAACTGTGTAATAATAATAATACTCAACATATCTGATAACACATCAAAACAGAGTCTTGGATAAAATTTTAGCTACAAAATAGCTGCAAATGATCTTAAATAGATCAATACAGTATATACAAGCCTTTTATTACAACATGGTGGATGTTATCCAACTCTGATCACAGCTGGATAATGTAGTTCCACCACAAGGGACATCACAGAATGTAAAGTAGGAGGATTTTATGCAACAGCTTCAGGGGGAAAGTCTGCAAAAGCTGCAGTAAAAGAAGCTTCCTTCTTCTGTTAAGAGCTGCTTATATCTAGCTAATAATAGACTTTGTTTAATATGGTTTCACTATCCATTTAAGGGGCACATAATATGTAAATACTGCTTCAGGGGCTTTGCCGTTTTTGCAACTGGAAGGCTACTTAAAAATATCAATAAAAAAAGCCTTTCGTATAAAAGAATGTTTAATTTACAGTATGAATGCATGGGTGCACATAGGTATTCGTCTCACCCGCGGTGGAGGTCGATACGGACGCAGGCCCGACCCTCGCTGTCCCAAGCGCAGTAGGGGTCCCGGGCGAGCAGACAGTCTGGCTGAGACTGATAACGGCTGCAGTTGGCCAAGGGCAGCTGGAGAACCTCCGAACGAGAGCCGATGTACAAGTACTTCTACAGGCAAACAGAGAGAGAAAGAGGAAGAAGAAGAGGAAGAAGGGGAAGACAAAGAACAGATCCAGCCATCACCCGGAGACAGAAACCAGAAAGAGATGAAAAACAAGGATAAAGATAAACAGAGAGAGAGGGAGGGAGAGGGACTCAGTTAGAAGTGATGGGAGATAATGGGATAATCACTCTCAATTACAATAACATTCACCCGCCTGACCCTCTTCCAATCCAATCTGGATTGCACTCTTTTTGTGAAAGCTGTTGTAAAAAGTCTGGTCGCGGCTCAGCCAGCGTTAATGAGATAAGCACTGGGCTTCAGGGCGGGGAACGCCCCGTCAAAACTGCATCGATCGGTGGACATGTCATCGTAGAACCACGGGGACACGGCCGGTGTCAACACACAAGCTCGGTTGACAGGACAGGGACATTGAGAAAACAACAGGGGCAGAGGTTCAAATCCCCACTGAGGTAAAGGGTTGTAATTACTGTTATTGTGAAGAGGGTTTTGAATTCATGAGGCGACACTTGATCTGTTAATAAAAACATCTGCTGAGTGGCAGCAGGCCAGAGGCACCAGGCTGCCTGTCAGTGGATGTATGATTGTAAATGTCTGGCAAAAACAGGTATTAACCGGACGGCAGAAGATAAATTCAGCCTTTTATCATTCAATAGCAATGGAAAAGTGATGCAACAGCAGAGCAAGCTAATGGACCCCCGGAACGACACTTTCCAGGGATATAATCAGGGGAAGTACAGAACCAAGCTCGCTGTGCCAATAAACCTGAGTAACCGTCCTTCCTGAGAGACCATTAAGAGTTCTTATCTCTCCAAAAGACAGAGAACAATGCATCGAGGAGTCCATGACGATAACGTGCACGTGGCAATGCTTTACTATACAATACGAGTACGAGCAGATAAAAGCTCAAATTATCACAAAAAGAAAAAAAAGAAGGGCTTTCATCTGCTTCATTTTAAATCCCACTCAATTTGTTGAATTGAATCTGGTCTGTTAACATGTTTTGAAGAAAAATAAATCCGGACAGAGATGAATCAACTGAAATGCCAACACAAGACTTAATGCATTTTGAGACGTTTTATTTGCTTGACTAAATGGAAGTGATGCATCTTAAAAGGGATCCTGCAGTGACTTAGACCCTTTTCCCCACAATGTGCTGACATCCAAATTGGAGGGCTGGATCTGACATTTTCTTAATTTCTTTAAAAACAGACAATGCACCAATCAAGCCCACTTCACGCTGTGATTGGGTTTGGGATTAGAAAGTAAGCCGGATTCAGACTTCTCGCGCATGCTCTCTTTTTGCATTATATTTGTCAAAATCCACGTGTAAAACCAACTTTAACACTGTGAATGCCCCCATGATGTTCAAATGAGAATCACGTTTCGACCCTCTCCGTGACTGCCATCTTTTTCATTTATTTTTGACTTTATTTAACTTTGTCAGATAGCGATAGTAGAGAAATGATGAAGAAAACTCTGATGACGCCATTGAGTGTGGCATATTTTCCAACCTGGGGAGATGGTGAAAGTTGACGAAACAGAGGTTGCGATATCCTGACCTTTTATTTCTAGTTTGGGTCAAGCTCCAAAAATGTGACATGCATCATTTTGTTAGACCTCTACCTGTGAGGTAAACACCCACATATTAATACACCGTGCCTTCAGCCTTTTCCATTCAAACCTGCATAATTCAAGCTAACCCAGGTGACACCATCAGTGGATACTTTCTCCGACTTGACAAAGCTCTTCCGGAGCCGCACAACTGTTTGATGTTCCCTATGAATAGTGTAAAAGTCTGCAAAATGTAATTCCCCTTGAATGACAAATTCAGTGAAATAACAGGGAGACATGCCTTCCCCTTGTCCTTACCTTGGAGTGGGAGATGGTCAGGCTGTCCACTGGCTGCGCTGTCTCAAACAGCTGGATCTCCTCGATCACGTGGGCCTCGGAGCCCAGGATCACCACCCTTTGCAGCCAGCCCTCCGCTGGAGAGAAAGAGGAAGGAGGAGTCAGCTCACTTCACCACGGTTTAGTCAAACTTTCATTTCAAGTGCACTTTAGTAGACTAGATTTTATTTATCTCATCAGGGCAAGTTTTCCACGGATCTCAGGCTGAGTCCCGAAAGGAGATAGAACGCCCAAAAGATAAACACCTTTTGACCGTAGAATCAAAATCATTGATATGATATTAAGACATATTTAGATGCACACAGCTGCAACAGCACAGAGGTTCATTTGAATAATGTAAATGTGATTTAATCAATTTGGCTGTACAGCTGTGACTGCATCCCAATGAATTTTAATATTAAGAATCTGTAAACAAACACCTCCTATGACTGCAGCAGTATTTTACTTTAAATATTAAAGATATCCACAAACATGCACCTGTGATTGCGTAGAAGTTCATTAAAATATTAATGGTGAGATATTATAATCCACAAACACACTTCTTTGATGTCCTAACACTTGATTTGAATGTCGATAGGTAGATGTAAAAAAAGTCTATGAAAGAGAAGGACTCTCCACAAGAAGGGTACACTTGCAATCACTTCCAAAAAAAACCAATGCACTTGTGTCATCACGTTGTCTCCAACTTCCATGTGTGAAACGTTAAGGACAGCTGCACTAGAATCTCATGCAACTCTGCAACTGAGAAAGACGAAGAAAATGAAAAAGAAAACGACTTCTTCGGCTAGAAGTGAGTCTAGCTAAGCAAGAAAACAATCTAAAGGTGCATTTCAAAGAGTCAAGATGCTGTTGCTGGCTTTTTAAGACCTTGTGTGAAGGTAACATCATCAGAGACATTTGCCGACTTTTTTATGTGGTGTTTGGGGAGCTGATGCCGGAGGAGGAGATCCTGTGCTCCTCCTTTCATGTACGGCATTGTGAACAAGTTGAGATCCCCTGTGAGGAAAAGCGTTTCAGGCACAGCTGGTGGGGTGACCTTGATGTGTGTGTGTATCCATGGATGGAATAGTGCTACGTGCTGACGTGTACTTTTTTGTGTGGCCCTCTCGATTAAGAGACTGTCACAGATAATATGAAAATCTAAGTCGGTAGCCGGCGGGAGGTTTGAGGGAAATACACACGCACACGCACACACACACACACACACACACAGCAAGCAGCATATCATCACTCTCGCCTCTCGCGGCGTCAGGGACCAGCGTCGGCTAATCCCTCAATCCTGTAGTCTGTTTTACTGAAAAAAGCGTCTCGACAAGTGCTCCTTCTTTCTCTCTTTTCACATCAGTTGTCGCTATGCTGCAGCTAATAGTTAATCAAGCCCGCAGCCCAATTGGCTCTACGAGTGCACGTTTGCCAAGGGGCCCTGTTGAGTTTGTGCTGTGAAGCACGACGAGCGGGGATGACTGCACTTGGCTGAGGAAGCGAGAGTGTGTGCGCATCCCTGTGCGTTTGTGTGTATCAATTTGTGAGTGTGCTACCCGCGTGCGTGCGATGTGTGTGCGCCCACGTGTGTGTGTTGGTTTGTGTGTGTCCGGGTTGGCCTCCCCACATGCCAGCAGAGAAGCCCCGAGTCCGCTGTTGTCGCACTCTCAGTTTCCACAGTCGCTGTGCCGCTGCAGTGATCTGAATGGTAAGTAGTCGAGTCTCTCTCCATTCATGAGATGGGCTGCATTCAAATTCACGTTCCCTGGAATCCACTGTCGGATCTGCGTTATGAAGGATTAAGGCTCCGGGAGGGCCGGCGGGTTCCAGATACGTGCCAAAACAGGACACCTGCATATGGGCCTGGTGGCTATGACTGGAGATATTAATTAAGTTGTGCATACTTAGATGTTTCCTTTGATGCATTAATATGGATCTCAGCATGCAAATCAAGTCCTTAATTGAAACCCAGCTGAAGTCTGGCCAGATGGCACATTGTTTTGTGCCACCATACCTCATGCCAGTACCTGTCCCTGTCTGCTGCCATGGCCGGTGAGCTTTCATCTCTCCAACAAATACTGTGTGCAACTTCCCCCAACACACACACACACACACACACACACACACACACACACACACACACACAAGCACGCACACACACACGTACACTCACACACACACACACACACACACACACACACACACACACACACACACACACACACACGCACAAAGACATCAACACACACTCACCCACAGTTATGGTAATATCAGTAATTTATAATAATTAAGTATATAATAATAAGTCATTTCCTGCCGCTATGGGGTCTCTCAATCAAAACAAAAAAAGCTTTTAGTTTTCCTTGTGAAACAACAAAATCAATTAATTCTAAAGAAATAGCCCTAGCTATTGTTACGTTAACCTGCTAACTAACCATTCGACTCGGCAACAGAATGTGCAGCAAACAGCAAACACGAGTAAGCGTGGCAAAGAATATTAAACAATAGAGTGGCTCGCCAACGACCTTCCACACTCTCTGACGCATCACCTGGTGTTTCCCGTGTTTCCCGTGTAGTTAGAGCAACAGAGGGCATAAAGGGGACATGACGCGTTACCTTGAATAAAAGTACACATTTTCTCTGGGTTTGAATCTAATCTAGTGTTTTTTTTTAACATTTTAATGCGTAAATGTCACATCGTAACGATCACCTAGCCTATTCTACCCTCATGTAGTTTGTACCTGTGCCGATGAACAGCATGTTGTAGGCCCGCTGGTCCAGGGCGCTAACCCGGTCCACCGCCAGCCTTGTGAAGTTGACACCCTTGGCGAGCAGCAGGGGGCGAGCCAGAGCTTTGTCCTCCGTCAGCGGGTGCTTCTTGGCAAAGTTGAGCGTGGCGTCAGGCAGCTGCAGAGAGCTGTTGTAGCCGGTCTCCCTGTCTGAGTTGGTTATACACTGCGGCACAGACAGAGGACAGAGAGACGGGGGAGGGAATGGAGGGAGGAAAGGAATGGAGGAAAGGACGAAGGGAAGAGCGAGAGGGCCAAGAAGGAGAAAGAGGTGAGGGAACTTCTTAGCTGCAGCTGGCACAGGTTGGCATGGCTTGCTGGCTTTGAGATGACTCCCTCCCTCTTCCCTGTTCTCTCCTCTTCTCCATTTTTATTTCACTCTCCCTTTGAAATCCTTCTTCCATCACACCCTCTGCTTCCTTTTCTTTCGTCCTGGATCATTACCTTCTTTGCTTTTCGTGTCGTGCCAGCTTTTGCTCTTTTCCACTTTCATTGCTACAGTACCCCACGCCACCCGTTTATACTTCCCTCCCTCCCTCTTTCATTATCCCTCCTCTGCCCACTTATGTCTCCTTCTGTGGTGCAGTAGTTAACAAAAAAAAAAAACTGGTGCAAAATCCCCTCTTACATTTTAGAATAATACTCTCGCTTCCTAAAGTTGGCTAGATGGCTTCACTAAACATTACATATCATACGCGCTAGTATTGGGCTGCCAGTTTCTTACCGATCCAGGTCGTGGAACAGGGACAGCACCGGTGTAGCGCCCCCACCTTTGAGACGCCTCCCTGTACTCCTTGTAGGATCCTTCAAACACCTTCTTCACATCACTGATCTGGTACTGGCAAACGGCCGACACGTCCACGTCGCCCCTGAAACATGGCGACAAGGCGGGGGAATTAGCGGTGTGTGGCGGTACAGACTGAGAGACGGATTACCTGTCATACACTTGAAAAAAACCCGTGTCTTTTCAGTCGCAAACAGCTTTTGGTTGCAGCACAAGTAGAGTCACGCACAAATGTGAGCTGTACCATACAGAACGGAATATGGAAAAACACCCAGCAGCAATATTGTGTATACACATATATTGCTATACTGTCACTCGTGGAGTGAGCTGAAATGATAAGATGTTTTGACACATTTCCACTTTTCTGTGGCGAAGCAAAGTGATGTACATGTAATACATTTGCTTGACAGGCCACTGAAATCAATCAGTTGGTGCCGCAGCTCAGGTAATGCATTTAATTTAATGGTACTTTTTTTTTTTACCCAATTTTAGACCCAAAGTGGGACTGAAATTGGGTATTGACGCATGACCCAGGCATATTAAGTCATACTTGCACTGCTCATGTCACAAATATATTTAATTTCCATCCTCATCAGCTGGGACAACACTTTTTTTTAATTTAGCTCTGAACCAGAGTTGGACATGTTGATACAAAAAGGTATATAGTTATGAATTAGCCGCTGACACTGTAGATTTGTCCTGTAAGGAAAGTGCTATCAAGTCTGAAACAGTACCGTTAATGTGCAGCAGTGCCACGGCTTTTAAAAGATGAACATCTAAACCAAAGGATGGCTCTGATGTTTTAGGACGTTAAAAAGCTGGCCTATTCACTCAGATTATGGCTTGAACTCTTGAGTCAGCATTTACATAATGTCCAATTATCTTAATGCCAGGGGACTTTAAGGAATGCCCAGCCAGTCACAGAGAAAAAGGATTAGGCGTCTTTTCAGCTGCAGTAGGAACTCTGAATGGAGAAACAAAGCTTTAAGTTCAAAGCTGGTTCTCTTTGCGATATGATATCTTATTGAGGAACACAAAAGACTGACATCAAAGGGTATTACCCCGGAGATGGAGAAAGTCTCCAACTCTCCTCCCAAAGAGAACCTCCTGCCCTCGCTCCTCGCTATTTCTTTATTGATAAGTAGCTAATTTACACATTACAGTTACATAGTGGTCCAGTCTTTACTCCACTAATAACACCACAGCTCCTGATCAAAACAAAGTTACTATTGTCAACACCAATCACCAGAGTGTTGTTTAATTAACACTTGTGTTGAAGTTTTCTCTTCAGAACAATTAAGCCGGAAAAGTTGATTTGACCCTGAACCACTTATTATCACGCTATAAACGCAGAGCCGAGGACAGTGGACATCAACAGAGTGTTTTCCCTGCTCAGTCTCACGAAGATGTAATTTACTGTTACTAAGCTAACCAGGGATACGATGCATTTCTGCCCTCAAGACAAAACAAAAGGGCAGCCACACGACTCAAATTGGAAGGTATGAGAAGGGATGTAAATAATTAGATTCAACCAATCACTCAATCTCTAGTCTGTTGAAATTCAGGATGGAATATTTGTAGAACAGGTCCTAATGAAAACATTCATTTTCTGTCTCCCAAATGTGTTAAAAATCATCCGACATTAAGTCTGTGTGACATTACATCGCGAAAACATGTTCAAGCATACTCGAGTTGTATCCACTGAAAGTAACTCACATTACTGTCAGTTGAAGGCCTATTATATAAGTCCAATTACACAGTAAATACCTAATCACATTAAGTACATCATTATAAGTATCATGTCAGACTGACTGGCTGACCTGGGATTTTAATCAAAAGCAGAGTAACTGATATGTTGGCAAAGTGATGGAGTGTCTCGCCCAGGCAGCAGATGGCACGGGTAGTAATTAACTCCCATTTATCCGAGGACGACACTTAAATTGAGCTAAAGTCTCTATCAAACGCCTCCGACAGCGGTCGCTCCGACTCACCACTGCGCGTGGAAGATGCCGTAGAAGGTGGTCCCCCTCCAGTCCTGGCCTGGCAGGGTGAAGACAGCCCTCAGGTTGTTGAAGGACACGTGGCGCTCGGGGAGGGAGCACTCCAGCCGGGCTTTCTGGAAGGTGGTCCACTTCTTCTGCAGGGTTCTGGTACCACCCAGATCCCCCTGAGAGAGGACACGTTAGGTCTCATCAATGGCTGATGGGGGTTGAATGTGTGTCCATTATTTTGGATGGTTGGACCCCCCACAATGTGCCTTTACATGTGCATTTTATTCAGTTCATTATTAAGGAGCATTAAGAATAATCAACGAGTCACAGTCCTGTTGCTGCTGTCTTGACGTGGGCTCCCTTAGAAAAACAATAATGATATAAAAATAATAACAACACCAATAATAAATCCTCATTATTATAAATCATAATTTTGATCAGCATTATCAACCTTAGTGTAATTTATTTTTCTGGTTGACAATGTTCTAGTAAGTGCCTTAATTATTATAATACAAATTAGGCCCAATTAGCCACTGTCTATATAAATGCTAAAATTAAAAAAACATGTATTTATTATTATTATTTCTGCTTTTCCTGCACCGTACCTCGAGATCAAAACGGCGTGCTGCAGGAAAAGCAGAAATAATGTTGTGTACCCTTCCACCCTTCCACCCCGACACTGTGCCCATCCTGTAGCTCCATAATCATAAACCTGATCCATGCGAATGAGCTGACCGAACTGTCGGCATGCTGGAAAAACCTCTTAAGGAGCATTTAGACCCTGGGATGTACCCAGGTACCATTGAAATGCAGGATAACAATAATAATACTATTCAATTATACAATAACCATTGCACATTGATGAGCTGTCCCTTTATATAGGACACTGTGGGCTCAAAAGAGGCCTGTCTGCCACATGTGTCTTATTGCTATCATCTTCAGAGATTGCAGAGGCTGTAAAAAGGAAGGAAAAAAATAATAAAGCGAATGCTCATAATACAGTAGAAAGATACAGACACTGTGCCGCGGCTGCTACAGCAACATCAGCAAGAGCGGCTGAATTGTTGATTGCTTTAGTACACATCATGTGTGAGCATCTGTTTCTAATTCCATTCAAAGAGCTTTATTGTTCATCACAACGCAGACATGAAAGGGCACTTAGCATAAAACACTGCATATATTGTACACTTAATTAGACACATCTCCTCAGACAGTTAACAATCTATTTTGCTCAGTTTAAAGCTGACCAAGATGATATGTCTGCGTGTGTAACTGTAACGTGACAGTAAACCTTCGCTGCCTTGACTACAAGGTCCCGAAAGCCACACGGAAATAAAAGTAGCCGCTGTCTTAAGTCCCAGCGAGTGGCTCCTCCTCGCAGCGAGAAGCACCTCTGATGTGTGGCCATAATCACCGTGGTATATCAGACCTAATCAGTTATCCTAATGAGACAATTCATTAAGCAAATGAAAGCATTCATTACCAAATAGCTCCATGTCAATGTAATTGTCTTCACGTAACACATTGTTTTGTAAATGGTTGTTTAGTGGAAATTCAGGGTGGGACGAATTAAAGCGCAGGACAGCTATTTTCTCTGCGCAGCCTTTGCTTAGTGCTTAATTCTGGTAATTATATAAAAGCTTGAAGAAAATGTGTCTTATTACATGTATCAGGTCATGCCTGATGCAGAACGTGTACAGAAGGTTTCTATCACGTTCCACACACCGCTTTGCATGAGGTAGATGGAGTTGATGATTAAATGGATGCATGCAGGTTTATGGAAGTTCAGAGATGTAAACATGTGAATGCTTATCTTTTGAGCCCTTTTGAGAAATTGCGTGTTAGCTGTCTAGAAAAAGCTGTGTGTTCTCAGTTGAGGCAGTTTGTATCGCTTGCATTAAAATCCACCAGCAAGCGTCGTTGGATCTGAACTGAAATAAAAACAACGCCATTATGTCCACTTAGCTCTGTAAGTAAGTGTGATTTATCAGATTTACGGCTATATATATTTACTTAATGTACACTGGAGTTGTTAACTCCTTATATGGGCATCTCCTGTTGAAGTCTGTAAGTCCAGAACCGTTAGCGAGTGCTGTCTCGTACTATTAAGTTCTCGGAAACAGCTGCCAAAACAGCTGGAGAAAACCCGAAACAGCTGATTTCAAGCCAAGCATGCATGAAACTGTTTTGCAGACAAAACTAGTGTTTGGGCTTACAAACGTCCCTGTGCATTCTGAAATAGTCACGTTCAGATTGGTTTGAATTAGGTTTTGTCATTAATACACTTCCACAGACGCACACAGCAGTCTGAAGAAGACCGTTTTGGGAGGATCCTAATTGAATCTGGTCTGATCAGTTGTGATTATCAGCTGGTGTATTTATTACCTTGCAGACTCGGGCCACTCTGGCCACAGTGAGCTCGGTGTCACAGTCCAGCTCCAACGCTCGCTCACTGAAGAAGAAGTAGATCTTGTCGTCGTCCCCTTCTTTACTGCCGCTGCTCTCCCTCACCAGGGCTGAACCCACAAAGTCCGGCTCTGCACACACACACACACATGCGGAGGTAAGTATCCAAACGGGTATTGACACACACATCAAAACGGAGCAAATGGTCCAAGCCTCTCGGTGCTTTTGAACTGAATCACACACACATAGACACACACGAGCGCCACACCTCCGTCTTATTCCTTCGCCGCCTCTTCTCACCTCTCTGTCTATTTTCTATCAACACTCTGTCCTTCGCCTCATCTCTCCTCCAGTCATTTCTCGCCCACTGTCTCTCTATTAGCGCCCCATTTTGTGTCTCTCACTTCCTCCCAACCATTCCCATCTTTCTCAGATTCTCTCTATATCCAGCCCTAATAAGATTTCGATTGATATGTTTTGAAAAAAGGCAGATGCATGCATTCAACACGAAAGTCAGCCATATAATGCTGAAGTATGTTTTCTTTTCTAATTACAAGGATACAATTTTCCCTCCAGATGGACGGTTCTTTTGGGCAAAAAAAAAAAAGCATCTGAAGCAGTATTTTACACCATCTTGGGACACTACAACTCTCTACAGAAACCCAGGCCAATTAAATGCTCTCAGGCTGGTTAGATGCTGCTTAAATTAAGGTGAGGCCAGCTTCATTGGTCTAGTTTTTAATAAAAGCTCAGTATCAGCATGAATAACAAACACACATCGATCCGAACCTCAGCCTCATCTGTATGTTCCTCCTCCCTTCCCTCAATCTTCCATTCCTGTTCTTTCATCAGACATTTTCCCTGCTGTGACTTCATCCTATTCTCTCCCCTTCATTTTTCCTTTCTCCACCTCCTATCCCCCAAAAGATAACGATCCTTCGCTGTAGCCAAGCCCTACGCTTCATTTCCTGCAACACATTTCTTTTTTACCCCCCTCTTGTTCTTTTGCATGTTTCTCGCTCATACTTTTTCTTTTAATGAAACTTTGTTAAAAAAAAGCCTGCGTTATCTCTAATGCGATTCATTTTATTTGAATACATATTTAATCTGTCAGTGTTGCACAGTCTTGGAAAACTTGAACTGGTGCAGCATATTTAGATTCATAATTATGGAATAGATTTTTGTCCATAAATTTGCTTCTGAACATAATTGTCGAATACAAGTGTACAATTGTGTGAATAATTATAGTGCTTTTATCGCCTTTCCAAAACCAAAACACACGTCCAGAGTAAAAGTGTAATGAACAAAGGCTCCAAACTGGCAATTAACTGAGACGTAAGCTAGCTAACTACCACTGGATGGTAGCCTACGCACTCTGCAGCTAACCTGCAGCAGCTAGCATATCATTAGCTACCCATTACCCGAGATAGCGGTAAAAGTTAAAGTTTCTACTTCTTCTCGAAGACTAAATGACACACATTGTTTGGATTTCACCTCTGTGTTGCTTCTTGTTTCCACAGGAGCATTCAAACAAGGTTACATTAGGACAACATTAAATGTTAATGAATTCTCGACATGAATTAATGTGCTATAAAACTAGGGCAAATGAGCTAAGAGGAAAGCAACACTACCCTTTTGTCTTTTACATGCCCCATTAACTGGCGAGGATACTGATCTGGGACATGCAGCTTTTAGCGTCGGTCTTCCAGCATTACATCATGTATGTAGCCAATAAGTGCAGATTAACCATCACTTTACATTCGCTTTGAAAAGCTGATCAAATGTGCAAACAACGGTTGTTATTTTAGCCAACACATTTATGGGTTGTCAGCCTGCTGTGGTTTATTTCTGTACTAGGCCTGAGTAGTAAATGTTCACTGAGCAAACAAACAATTCAATAATCTTTCCAGCCGTCCCCTCAACCTTAACTTCCCAGATTAACGCTTTCTGTCCCCTTTTCCACTTACCATTGAGCCAGGCAGGCAGGTATTCACTCTTCATGCTGTAGTGCTGTTGGCCCAGGTTCCTCAAAATGACCGGCTCTGTACCCAGGAAGTTGTTGAGCGTTGCCGAGTACAGCTCCTTATCTGTAACAACAACATGCAAACTTTAGTTTAAATCAGTTTTTTTTCAGCCACAATTGTACAGGCCTGAGAGAGGGACACTGGTTCAGCAGCGAGCCACCAAACATAATAGAGAACGGGCGCCTTTAAGGTCAGAGAAGATGTTCACACAAAAGTTATATACAAAACAGATGCTGCAGAAGTGGGTTGTGGAGATTTGATAGACATGTTATGCTTCCGTTAGAGCTGCTCAGATGGAACAAGCGGAGCGGACTGTCGGTTGATTGTCGTTGATTGATATGACTCCGTTTCCAATGAATGACTGCTCATGCATCTCTGTTTTAACATGATCCTCTAATAAACGTTAGGCTCGTTCAGAAACACTTAAAGTGGCGGTTTTCTTTTCGATCCTTTTACATTTGGTAAACTAGAACGGGCACTCGGTAGAGCGCATACCTTCGCTGCAGCCACTTTTTGGTACTTGGCATGAGAGTGTGGGGAACAGTAAATTGATGTAACTTGATACCAGATATTGTGGTAAACATCACAAAAGAATTATGTATGAACATCAGCCTTGATTTATTAATTTCGAAAGAAAACCATTGATGTATCGTGAGTCCCTGACCTTTGACCCCCATTTCGCTAACAAGGGTAATGACGGCATTGTGTCGTGGTGGATATCACACGATTGGGCATTAAGTTCTGAACATTTTGGCATTAGTATCATGCAAATTAGACACAAATTAAAAACGCTATGGTAAAAAGATGATTTTGACATTTTTATGATTTTGACCTTTGACCCGATCGCTCCCAAAATCTAATCAAATGGTCCCCGGATAACAGCCAATCATCCCACCAAATTTCATGCGATTCGGTTTAATACTTTTTGAGTTATGCGAATAACAAACAGACATATTTACAAATAAATACACAGCGATCAAAACATAACCTCCGCAAAAGTATTTTGCGAAGGTAATAATGATGTCATAGAACAGTGAGCGCAACCTGAACAAATTGACTTTCCACATTAAGGTATATTTGCATGTGTTTGCTGGAGAAATCTAACAGCCAGGAGTTCTGAGCATACAAGTCACTCAAGGCTAAATACTACGCTGTCTGTGGTTGTGGACAGTACGTCAAATATCATGACATAAATGAAGAGTTTTAAGTTTTAAAGTGGTAGGCAACGCGTTTAACAGCCATGGACGCCGCACAGTGTTTTAATTAAACAAGTGACAGTGATAACCCGTGAGTCTCGGCCAAATGTTTCCTTGGTTGCTCGAAGTGACAAGAGCTGTTGAAAACATGCTCCAACCACACAATCTGATGCTGTTGACAGTTCAAAATTGATATTTAAAGCTCGCTTGCTCGTCTGGATGGCCGGGGTAAAGCACCACCTCCGTTGCGAGTATTTTCGCCTGAACACGGAGTAGATGAAAACATACGGTCATTTGCATGCATTCCCACTGACACTCACCCACTATCAGACCAGTATGACCCTTGGCAGGGTCATATGGGCATTTACCCTTCCCATCCTCCAGGGCTGCAGTGTTGACGGTAAAATAGTCGGCGTTCTGCAAGCACACACAGGAACACAGGTGTTTTGTGGTCAGTGTGTAGTATGACCCACATGACACAGCTGCAAGCTCCGTCTGTCCTTTCTGAGAACCACAGCTCCACCCCTGGTCATGTTGTCCTATCGCATCAGTGTCACGTATATGCACACACACACACACACACACACACAGACAGACACACACACTAACCCAGCATGGGATACTGTTTTCCATTGCATTTATTTTTACATTTTATCACACAGTGGTCTACGCCTGAGGTCAGATGGCCGACATCTCAAGTTGACACCTGTCAACATTGGTTTACAATAACTCTGTCAAGGGAAACACACACACACACACACACACACACACACACACACACACGCACACACACACACACACACACACACACACACACACACACACACGCATAGTTACCACGTAGGTGCATTTGGGCTGGAAGGCGTAGGTGCCGCAGGTGTAGAGATGCGTGTGGTTGTAGCTCTGCAGGAAACGGATGTAGTTGAAGCACTCGGTCTGTGAAGGCGAGAGGAGGAACTGTTAGAATGCTGCTGTTTGTTGGGCAGGTGAAGCTTTTGTCTTCTGTTAAGGTGAAGTCTATTCTACCATGAAGGCTCTCGGTATGCTCACACACACCTGTGAGATTTAGCTTTAGTCTAATGCTTCAGTGTGACTTATTTTAATTAAATTCTCATTTACTTGTAATACCTCAATAACCTTGAGACTAGATCATGTTTGCTGATTATATCCTTTTATTAAAAATGTGTGAAATCAGTTGGCCAGTCAGTGGTTGAGAGGATCTTTTGGAGCAACATTTGACTTGAATTTTTTTTATGTCTATGAATTCATTCAATCAACATTGTTAGTGTCTCATTGAGCACATCCCCCTAAAATATGATGTAAACACAATATCTAAGTAACCTTTAAACTGAAGAAAAAAACGACATGTTTCCATTCAAAAGATATGTGTGTAATTAGCAGTGTAATATATATGCAATGTTTTATGGGTAGTGCCCTTCAATGTCTGCGCTGTGATGAACAATAAAGCTCTTTGAAGGGAATTGAAAACAGATGCTCACACATGATGCGAGAGGAATGAATAATTCAGTGCATCCACTTGATGTTGCTTTCACAGCAGCAAAACTATATCTGTATCCCAAGGCTGTAATAGGGGCAATATTATTTTTCAAAATTCATTGAAACAGCTCCTGCAATCAGTGAAGATGATTGGGATGAGATGTGTCTGACAGACACTACAAGATGACATAAAAGACTTAAGTATAACGGTCAGTGTAGACATAAAATAAATTCCTGTCATATAAAAATATTTTTTTAACGCTCCTGTGTGAAACATCCTCATTTCTCAACGTGTTTTTCCTTTTCTTTTTTCTTGGAGTCAGTTTTAGTTCATTACAGCACACTAGTGAACTATTTCCCCTTCTGTTTAAAACCACATCAAAGGTTATAAATTTAGCACTGTGTGTTTCTTTAAAATATTCAACCCAACTGTACATAATGCAGTGTAAGCCGAGGGAAGCAGAGCAGTTCACTATCTGTGTTCACCAACTGATGGTGAGAACAGCAGGCTCATGCTCGGACACTGTGTGCGTTAGAAGAGTTACTTCTCTGTTAAATATCATCATGTTTGGAATAAGTCAAACATCATTATGAGATTTGTTACGTTTAAAAAAAACAAATCTGATGGAAATACATCTCCGACCATGGTCCATAATTATAAGAATGCAGATATTAAAATGAATAGTTCCTTGCTGAGAGTTTGACGAGGAGATGGATACCACTCTCGTGGATCAGGTGTTTCTTTTATTTTAGACTCTTTTTGGAGCAGAACCCCCTTCAAAGTGGCTGATCCTATAGCCCCATGTGGAAGATGCACATTCCCTGTGTGCTAATGTGAGTCCCAGACTCACTTGACAAAATGTAATTGAGTAAAGTGAAGTGTTCATGTAAACTACTGTCTTAAAAAACGACTTCCACTGTGCCCCGGAGCAAGGCCGGTGACCCCAACCACTCTGACACGCTGTCAGCTACAATCCGGGGTTACCTGGTTGTTCTTCCCCTTGGCAACACACTCCTTCTTCTTGTCCTGCGGAGCCGGCCAGTCGATCTGGAGAAAAGAGAGAGACAGATACGATGTGGGCGACATGTTGTCTTCGGGACCGATGCTGTCTGCCTTTGGGCCTGTGAGTAAATGCATCCTGCAAGTACCGATGTATCTCTACATCGTGCTCATTCGCTGGCATAGAACTTACAAAATAAATATATGTGGAAATGACATCACCTCATGTCTTTCTAAAAGGGTGCACTAAGAGGAGACAGCGTGGCAACAAACAGCTGTTTTTGCTTAACTCAACCTATTTAATACACGCCTGGCCACTTGCTGCTGTTCCTATAGCAACAACTACAGACGCACACAAAATTATTACTGTATTTTGGTACTGAAAAACATACATTTAGCAAATAATGGGCCCCAATGACAGAAGGCGCATACTTTTCAACAGGTTGAACGTGTTTTCTGAAGTTACACTAGTTCACCTTGAACGGAAGATACAGTTAAAAACAGTTTAAATAGTTAAAATAGTCCACAGACTGAGTCCCGCTGCAGAGACCCGGGTTCAGTCCCTGGCAGCGGAGCCTCTGAGTTAGTGGAGGAAGGAAACTGAGAGGTCTTTAGTGCAGCAACATCCCATCATGATTATACCATTGTTTAAAGGATCAAAGACTGACAGGCAGTCAGTGTGTATCATAGTGCACCTGAAGGAAGTATTACTTCTGGGACAAGCTTTTGTCCTCCAAAAAGTAAAAGTCTGCTGAAACAAGTGGGGAAGCAAATTAAAAAAAGAGCCGTGCACATTCTTCCACACTTCACACATGTTCATATTTCGCTTCACCGCTGACCTTTTGTTGGTTGCTATTTTGTGTTATTCACAGTAGCTGCTTTTTTAATGGCTATGTGACACATGACTGAACTTTGCTCCGTGGACAGAGGTCCAGACCTCTGTCTAAGAGGTTTCCACATCATTAGAAATAATTACACTGGTTATTACAGGCAGAGAGCTGCAGCAAATTCAATATTAAACTTTGATTTACTTGAGTGGGTTTAAGCGAACAGCAATCAAACAACGAGTCGTTGCCGTGTACAGAGTGAGCGTCACAAACTAGACCTAAAATACTGACTTTTATATATTATAATAATATAATGAATCATTAGGATCAGTGGCTTTGACATATCACCTGCGGATCTGTGGTTTACACTAATGCACTGGAGTTTTTTTAAGAGAGACGAGATAAAATGAAGCATAGCAACACCTGCAGTCACTTCTAATTTGTTCCCAAGGGATTCTCATTAGTCCCTAGTCACTGTTTACTTTATTATCTATTGAAGAAACCCAACCTTTAATTTTTTCCACACAGATCAGGTATTTTACAAAAAAGCACCAGGCAGCAGTAGAAGCAGCAGAAGCTCTCCGTGCTAATGCCCGACGACCTACAAAAACAAATCTGCCGAAGTAAATGTCCTCTTCACAATAACACGTGGCACGAATAATAAGCTCTTTTCAGGTTAGCGTCATAGAGACGGTCTTTGTGCGACAGATAATTGTAGGAAGTAAGTACGGTTAATGAATGGCTCATAAGCATCTTACACTGTCAGTCCCAACCGATGAAAAAGAAGCCTTCACTTAGGGAAGCACGGTTTGAGCATCTTGAAAACCCTCTTCTAAGCTCCGATGTTTTATCTCATACAGTGTGTCGCTTAGGCCATTAGCTAATGAATACACAAAGTACAGTGGTTCCAGGGCAGCTCAAACCCTAAAAACTAACGTGGAGAGCAAGGACAGCTGGATATATGTGAGCCGGGATTCTCGTCATTCGAACATTCGCAACATTTTGTACTTTTAAAAAAATGCTGGAGGTGAAACGGTGCATTTACGTAGCGAGTTTAGTCTCAATTGTATCAGCGGTGTCTGAGGCACCATTCGCGAGAATGACTGAACACAATTAATAAATGAAAAACAGAAGGAACATAACTTATACAACTGACGTGGGAAAGAACATAACCTAAATAATGTAAGAGGAAGCACTTCAAGACCACCAGTGAGAGCTGCCTTGTTTCAAACACCGAGAAAACACATCCCTTGAAAAATATGCAGAAGGAGAAAGACGGCCGTGAATGTAATGCCGGGAGACGGCGAGCGAGTGAGACGGCAGCGAAAGGAAATAAAATCGGGGGGGAGGGCTGAGGGAGTGATGGGCAGATGGTGGCAGAGGGGACGCACCATTCCCTCGTCTTCACACTGCCATTTTTTTGTGTTGGCTCCTTCCCACTACACTGCACGCTAGGGGGCTGACAACAGGTGGTCTTATCATTACTGTAAGACTCATCAGCCTCACTCAAACAGCCACAGCCTGCGTTGCGTGTGACAGTGTGTGTGTGTGTGTGTGTATGGGCAACTAATAACTGCTCATTACGGCACTAAATCAGATAACAATTCCCAGGCTGCTGCCGGCTGCCTGCTACACCTTCATTGGACGGCTGCAATTGTACTGATTCCAATATGGACCAATTATTGAGGGAGCGAAGCAAAAGCAGACTGAGTCTCTGAGGCCGTAGCATCTCTGCGTGTGTTGGTGTGTGTGTGTGTGTGTGTGTGTGTGTATCAGGTCAAGTCAAGGGTATTTATAGAGTGCTTTAAACAAACATGTTTGCCCCAGAGTGCTTCACAGAAAAACAAGATACGCAAATTAAAACGAGGGCAATAAAAAATGTGATTGAATAAGTGCATCATAAACTCTTGAGAAACCGGACCAACGCCTGTGAAAGTGTGTGTGTGTGTGTGTCAGAGTGCCTGTTCACTCCCACGCATTCACCGTGGATATGTTTGTGCTAACAGAAGTGAAATATTGGAGCCAATAGCCCCGCACATTAGGATTTTAATATTTGGCAGCGTACTCACACTATTGCTGTTGGAGGCTTTTAGCGACAGAAAACATAAATAACTTCAAATTAAAGCAATAACTTGTGAAAAAACATCTGAATTTAGTCCAAAATATATATAACTCGATCATGTAAAAATCCCTTTTGCTTATTAACAATAACTCTTTATATTATAAGACCTTGTTTTTGTAAGTTTATGATTTTTTTCATGGTTTGATTTAGTTTGAAGATTTCATGTTTGGCACCTAAAACCGACCTTTATCATCTTCCATAAAGAAGTAGATTTGTTTTTACATTCCAATTTCATTTAACAAACGATATTACTAATGGAAATATTCAAGCTATGATATTTTGATATTTTTTATATGATTTTTCCTTAAAAAAAGAAATGAATAATACATGTGGCTGTTTTCTGCTTTTGAAAAGTTGACTTTTATCTAAGAGCTGCAATAAAAACATTTTATTATATTTTTGACCTTTTAAGGAGGACATTAAACTGCTTGTCATCTCGTACATTATTAGCTTGTACAAGGCCTGAACATTTAATAAAAGAAGTACAGTACAGGCCAGACCAATAAAGAACCCAACAACCATATGACTCAGTTGACTTTATTATGGTACGATTACTGGGGAGTTCTTTGATTGTCTGCCAGAAACAATTTTTTGTCTGTGTTCTGAAATGTCCTTGAGTCCGAGAATTAGCCAAAAAAAGGATAAAATAGGGTCAGTCTAAGTTAATAGACAGCAAAGAAGTGTGGCAGAGATTATGCTCCATATTTTTTGCCCCTTTCCTGCATATTCAAGCTGAACCTTTTCAATAATAATTATATCACAGTTGATATCATAATTGAATTTGGCGTATTTAAATGAAGTATTTTAAATGTGTGTTTATCTCTTGAGCCAGCGCTCAGTAACCAGGCTGCGCGGGGGAGACCGATGCTTTTTGTTCCTGAACCGTCCATCACCAAGCCTTGTGATATTAAATCTCATGCGTTATCATTTAATGTCTCACATTTCTACAAAAGCCTTTCAGACCGTGTGGGCGTGTGCAGTGGCAGTTAGTCAGAGGCTGTATTGTGTGGATACAATTGCTTGTCTTGAAATCCTTCCTATCCTTCCCATATTGAAGTTATGGCAAATTGTAAAATACAGCTTTTAACGTGCTGTGTGCGTGTTACCTGAGGCCGGAGCTGTTTGCTGATGTCGTTGGGGTCCAGGGCGAACAACGCCTCCCGCGCTCCGACGTACAAGACCCTCTCGTGGTCTGACAGAGTCAGCATGCTGTAGTTGAACACTCCCTGGATGCTGAACCTGGCCATGCTGTCCAAAACATCTGGAGAAAGACACAGAGGGGCATGGTTACATTGCTGATAACTCATAGCTCCGCTCATATTTCCTTTCGACTGATCTGTTGACAGACGACAGAACAAAACCTGAGAAGAACATTTCACACTTCCCTTGTTGGAATTGGTTGATGTCTCATCTAATTCGCACTGTCGAGCCTCGCCTACTCCCCCACCTCTCTTGCTCAATGTCATCCGTTCTGCACGTTACGGTACATGGTACACTTTACCCACATCTTTGCTTTTCATGCACATCTTTCTTCTTCACAACATGCACGAGCTCCTGCTCAATTTAACCCCGCGGCAATATCCGCTCACAAACGTCCACCATCTCAGCTTCCACCTGTCGGTATTTCTACAATCCACTACGTAGTTTCTACCTCTATTTAACCCCCACAGCTGAGCTATTCAACATTTAATAATGAAAAAAAAGAGAGGAGATTTTCATGTCGAAGATGTGGCTCAAAGTCGCAAAGATGCTGAAGATCCAGATATTTCCTTCAGGAGTTGGAAGGAAAAAACAGCCTAAAGGAGAGTGACGAGAGGCCTTATTTACCAGGGAACCAGAAACAAAAGGAATACTAATGTGTCTGTTGGATGTGTCATTTATAAAACAATGTTTACATATTATTGCACTGCCCACGAGTGCCCAAAAATATCAATTAATTCAGGAATGGGGAGGCGCCCTGGACACTTCCGGGACCCTTGCACGGGCCACACCCATCTTTGAACTCTGCCCTTGTTTTGATCTCATCAACACATCCGATGTTTCCTGACTGCATATTGCAGAAATATAAACACCGCAGTACTTAAAACTGCCTCTGTGGTAGTTTACAACAGGTGTCTGCAGGATCACTCTCGAGACTCATAAGGTGAATAAAATCCCAGCGTCACTGTCTGGCTGGCAATCAACACAACACATCAACTCAACGGATAATATTTTAAAAAGAGATCACTTTTTTCTTACTAAATGCTCTCACGGTTATAACTCATAATTGAGTTTGCTGGAAATAGCCGGAGTATCTGGCTTTAAGATCTGTTGTAAATGAGTCTTGCGGGATGGACCGCGGCACTGAAAGCTTCCCAAGCTCGGTATTTACTTTAAGGACCTGAAGCAGAAGCCGGTCTTCAAGGCAAGTCTGATAAGTTCCAGATCTGCATGTCAGAGGGGAGATAAGGTGGTCTTCTATTTGGAGAAGCTGTGCAAATAAACAAGAAGCAATATTGCACTTGCCCTTCCCGCCCTCGTTTTGATGAAGAGTGCAGTGACGTGTGCCGTTAAAGTTATGAATCTAACAGCAGAGTGAAAGCAGCATCTAGAGCTTTTAAAGAGGCGCCACATTGATGAAACCATGATCTCACGCTGATAGAAAGCATAATCTGCAAAATCTAAATCTTTTTCTTCTTTTCTTTTTACGATAAAATAAACTAACCGTCAACAGCTTCAATCAAGCATCGCTTTAATGTGAGCTTTAAAAGTCAGCTTGTTATCGAGCCAGCCGCCAAGAGGTTTGTTTTCATGCACTTAATAAATAATAAATCAATAACCGTTCCTTTAAGAATAGCCATTTTCAAATTGAGAAAATCGGCTAATCTTGTTTTTGTAAAACTACCTAAATTGTTTTTTGCCTCAATTGGACACAGCTTTTAGACTAAAGATTGTTAAAGGACTCGTACACTCAGCACTGCAGCATTAGGGAGAGAGCAGCTTCATCAAGGCGACATACACAACAGGGATTTAGAGGCAGCCTTTATGGCAAACGGGAAAAGGAGCTCCAACATGGACAGAATGCAGAGCATAAGAACATTGACAATGGGAGGTGTGATTAGATTAGATGGCTCATTATGTGTGCCACACATCTTGATGCAAATTACATTTTAATAAAAGCCTAAATGAGGCCTTTTACTCTGATTAGACTATCACTCAAGAGTATTAACGGAGTGTTAGCCTCCTTGTAAACCAAGTTATTGATCCTTTGACATCAAATAACTGACTCGATGTGACTGACTTCTCGGGGCTGTCTGATTTGTTTCGGGAGAGTGCACATTTTTGGATTGTTTCTGATTCCCGCACTCGCATACTGACAAAAACAATCTCAAAAAGGTTAGGAGAAAATCACAGAATGGTCTTTGCGCGTTCCCCATCTGCAGAGTTTGTTGAAAAACCAGAGCAGAACTATTTTCCATCAACATATAAAATAAGATGCACACACACAAACACACACACACACACACACACACACACACACACACACACACACACACACACACACACACATTACATTACATTACATGTCATTTAGCTGACGCTTTTATCCAACGCGACTTACAATAAGTGCATTAAACCATGAGTCCAAACTCAGAACAACAAGAATCAAGCATCAAGTACAATTTCTTCAATAACGTCAAACTACAGAGTACTATCCGGAAGTGCCATTTAAGTGCTACTAAAGTGCTAAACAACAAAGTGCTATCAGTAAGAGACATTTAAGTGCTACTAAAGTGCTACTACGGCTCTACCTTCCCTATTCAAGGTATAGTCGAAAAATATGTGTTTTTAGTTTGCGACGGAAGGTGTAGAGACTTTCTGCTGTCCTGATGTCAATGGGGAGCTCGTTCCACCAATGAGGAGCCAGCACAGCAAACAGTCGTGATTTTGTTGAGTGTTTAGCTCGAAGTGAAGGAGCTACAAGCCGATTGGCAGAAGCCGAGCGAAGTGAACGAGCTGGGGTGTACGGTTTGACCATGTCCTGGATGTAGACCGGACCCGATCTGTTCGCAGCACGGTACGCAAGTACCAATGTTTTGAAGCGGATGCGGGCGGCCACCGGTAACCAGTGAAGGTCGCGGAGGAGCGGAGTAGTGTGGGTACATTTCGGGAGGTTGAAGACCAGTCGAGCAGCTGCATTCTGGATGAGCTGTAGAGGTCGAATGACATTAGCAGGTAGACCTGCCAGGAGGGAGTTACAATAGTCCAGCCGTGAGATGACCAGAACCTGTGCCGCCTTCTGAGTGAGAAGGGGTCGTATTCTCCTGATGTTGTACAGCATGTACCTACAGGAGCGTGCTATTGCGGTAATGTTGGCAGTCAGGGAGAGTTGATTGTCGAGTGTCACACCGAGGTTCCTGGCAGTCAGAGTCGGAGCCAGCACTGAGTTGTTGAAGTTAATAGTCAGGTCGTGTGTGGGAGAGCCTTTTCCTGGAAGGAAGAGAAGTTCAGTCTTGTCCGGGTTAATTTTCAGGTGGTGTGCGGACATCCACTGAGAGATGTCGGTCAGACAGGCAGAGATTCGTGCTGCTACCCGTGTTTCAGATTAGGGAAACGAGAGGTTGGGTGTCGTCAGCATAGCTGTGGTAGGTGAAGCCATGCGAGCGAATGACAGAGCCGAGAGAGTTGGTGTACAGAGAGAAGAGAAGAGGACCAAGGACTGAGCCCTGAGGGACCCCAGTAGTCAGAGGACAAGGCTCAGACACAGATCCTCTCCAGGTTACCCGGTAAGTGCGGTCGGTGAGGTAGGATGAGAAGAGTGAGAGTGCGGTGCCTGAGATACCCAGGTCCTGGAGGGAGGAAATAAGGATCTGGTGGTTCACTGTGTCAAAGGCAGCGGTGCACGCGCACAGGCTGTACAAATCCCCTGACTAGCATACAGACAAACTCGTGGTGCAGAGCAGATGCAAGACAGGAGGAGAGAGAGAGAAAGAATGGTGTTTAGTTTTCATTATCCACACTCTTGTTGCTTGTAATGTCACCTTGTCTCCTCTCTCTCACTTTATCTGGGCTGATAGAACGTGTGAACAACGCGACAGCCCGCACTGCACGTAATGCAATCTCATAAATTGAATATGAATATTCCTTTTTTTGTTTTTGACAGCATGAATATTTTCTCATCTTTTCGCTGTTTCCCCCGACTGAAAATAGCAGCTGAAAATCCGGAGAGGGAACGGCAGGAGCTGGTGTGATTTATGGTGTGACTAACCGCTCATGTGATGCTGTGGCCTAGTTGGGACTAAATAGACTTTTATACATGCTGCAAGATGTACTGGATGAAGGAGCTGTGTGTGTGTGTGTGTGTGTGTGAGAGAGAGAGAGAGACAGAGATAGATTAAAAGTGAGGCATGTTACTGAGAACCTCAAACAATCAACTTAAAGCCAGTTTGGGGAAGATTATTTTATCTTCAAATGTGTTATTTGCTTCAAAAATGTCTGTCAACACAGCAATGAAAATGAAGACAGCCAGACATCTGTCCCGTGACAGTTTGAAAAAGCCTCCAAAAGTATGTCATTTTAACCCCTATCTTTTTTTCTTTCTAGTCTAGTAATAATTGTTTTTTTTCAGGCCGCTAGTCTGTAAAATTGTAACACCAAAATGTGCTTTTCTTTCTAATTTCAAGGAGCAAGATCCAAAATTGGGAGCATTTTGATTGCATGTCAAGGGCTCTCAGCATGTCAACAACGAGGCTCACAGTTAACGGCGCTAACAATGCAAACTACGGCGAAACTAAGGCGCATTATCAGCCGTATTTGAACAGCTCAGAGAAGCTAACCAGTGGAGCACACTCACGTGCACTAACATGCACTAAAAGCATGCATGGACAGCCCAGCTATGTCAACAAAGCAAAGACAAGCTCGGATAACAACACACATGGAGATGGAGAGCGACTTCATTCTCTGCTCAGTTAGACATCCACTCCACCATATCTTTACATATATAATAGTTGTTTGCTGCTATATCGATGCTCTGAATGTTAAATACAACTCCTTCAACATTCAATACGTTTAGTCTAACTGCACAACAGCGGTCTGATTCGACACTGCACATCTGTCACATGATAACAAAAAGGTTTCTTTCTAAAAGAAAGTTTCTTTTGCAACATGAGTTTTGAGTGCTCAAGTGGTCTTGGAGAACTACACTGGGAAATTGTCTACTTTAAATTTTCATATAAAAAGATACAAAACGTTCAAAGTTTTAGCTGTTAACGCCAGAATTGTTCTGAAAACGCCTAAAAGCCTCTCAGAAAGCATTTTGACCATCGTGCCACAATTAAACCCTTCTACTTAAGCTTGTGTGTGTGTGTGTGTGTGTCTGTGTGTGTGGATGTGTGTTACCAACAACCGGCAAACATATAAATCTGTTCAAGATATGGTAAAAGAAACCAGAGAGGTGACACGATGCACAGGAGGATGGAAGGAGAGATATAGAGGGAAGGAGGGAATAAGTAATCAAAGGAAGGGATAAGTACTGAAGTCAGCTTATTATGTGAAGAGCAGTGGTGTATAAACATTGGAGGGTATGCACGGATGAGGGCGCTTGATGAGCGAGAGAAGAGAGAGAGGCGGCATCCTCAGGGGAGAACTGAGCACATCTGCTGTGTTCCACACAGCCGGGCAAGAAAACTCCAGAGCTGACACACTTTCACTGACACACACACACACACACATGGTCTGAACACATGAACACACACAGAATACACAAAGTTTACGGGTAAGCTAAAAGACACATTGGCTTTGCACACACGCACACTCGCATGCAGAGCTCTGGATAGTTCTCCAGGGTACCTGCTCAGTCACTTGAACATCTCTCCACCGACGGAGGGAAAGTTTTGCTCCGAGTGGCTTGTTTGAAGTGATCATCGGCTCAGTCATTAAGAGGTGATACGGGCAGAAGCACTTCCCATCTGCCACCACTCTGTGGCAGCCCTGAGGCTATCTGCTGTGTGTGTGTGTGTGTGTTGTAACCTGAGTGGGTGTGGGTGTCCCTACAACAGACACAAGGTTGTCCACACCTGTGGGTCATCCCTATATATATGCAAGTGAACAAGTGCATATGTAATTTTTGAAGGACGGTGTGTGAGCTTAAATTTATGTAAACACCATCTGCAGGTTTAAGAGAAATCGTATTTGATGTTTTCACAGCTGTGGAGAATTGACTAAATAAAAGAGGCAATGATGACATAAAAGAAACCCCATTAAAATTTCAAAGCATAAAGGATTCATATTATACAACTCGCAATGCGGCACACAACACTGTCCTTCACCTTATTCTAAAAATAATCTGTATTGTAAGACATTTGAAAACTGTTTCAAGCTTTTTACTATAGGACTGTTTTGAGAGTTTGAGACTTTCCATCATTTCAAGGACCTTGTGTGTGTGTCTGTCTGTGTGTCTGTGTGTGTCTGTGTGTGTGTGTCTGTATGTGTGTGTGTGAGTGTTTCTGTGTGTGTTTGTGTTTAAGAGAGGTTTGGGTTAAATTACAAGGCCTTTGATGCTTCTAGACAACAGTTTGTAGGGCGCAGAAGAAAAGAGAATATAAATAAAAGCATGAATAAGAAATGGAGGGCAGAGACGAGGAGAGGCATAATGAGTCCACCAGATGAGGAGAAATACAAACAAAAGGGTAAATAGAAAGGGAGAATACAGATGATTGTGAACTCAGAGGGCTTGATCGAGGTCAGTACCACTCGAAACAGAACTGATCAGAGATCAGGACCTCTTCACTGGCTGTGTATGTGTTTGAGACTGGGGTAAAAAGAAGTATGAGCATTTCTCTACGTGAGAGGACTAAATATTGTTGAAAGAACAAGGCACATTTAAATAAAGAGATGTTGGGGATTTAAAAAGAAAAGAAAAAGATGTTTTCCACTATTTATAGGGTGAAGTTAATAGCAAATACACGGCTGTATCATCCTAAAGGTTTTGCTCATTGAGTGAGCTATAGGCTGTATATGAGTCGAGGATATACTTCACATTTCTTCTGACCATTTGAAAAAAACGTTTTTGGATTGATTTCCTTTCTTTCAGACAGACATTCTGTTCTGTTCCTTTCATTTCTACTCAAAAAGGCAGAAATGCATCATAATTGAGAAAGATAAACCATCACAGTGAACCTTTTCTACCAAAGACCAGTGAAGCTTGACCTCCACCAGCAGCCGGTTGGCTAACAGACAGGAAACCGCCCGACTCTGTCCACAGGTAACGACGTCCACCGACCAGCACCTCGAAAGCTCGCACATAAACATATCATATCTCATTTGTTTCTGTGTAAAACTCACTGGCGGCTGGCAGAGACTTCATATTTAGTGTACAGGCATTGTAGGGAGAGGTGTCAATCTTCTCATCGAGCTCTCGGCAGGAAAGGGATTTAGCATATTTCCCAAATAAAGAAACAAGACCATTTGCAAAAATGTCCTCCATTGAAAGGTTTGCTTAAGTAAAAGTGCAGGAGTATTTAAAGCAAAATGTACTGTAGGTATCAAAAGTAAAAGCATTATGCAGAATAAAATCCCCTTTCACGTCGTATATCATTATGTATTATATTATTGAATTATTATTAGTGATGCAAAGGTGATGTGTGTGGGCAGCGTGTTCATTTTCTAGCTTGTTGAGGCAAAGCTTACAGCTTTATATACTGTTGTTTAGCTTATTCTCACAGTGCCTTTAAACTCACCATATGTATAATCTTAATCTTCAAAGTAAAGATACATTTAGTGGAGTAAAAGCTAAAATATTTCCCTCTGAAAAGTTGTGGTGTTGAAGTAGGACAACATAGAATGTCACAGTACTTTTAGAAAAGTACTGTGACATTGCAGTTCTACTTCTTTGGCTTTTTGGAATAACATCTTCCTACTTCGGTCATGACAGACTGTGAGCTTCTGCTCGAGTGTCCTTGAATGCACCAACAGGGAGAATTGTCCCACAGTTCCAGCATACAACTGCAGTGTCGTGCAACAATAATGCAACTGCAGACCAAACATTATCAAGACGTAGCAAACAGAAACCCAAGGCCTCCTGAATCTAGTCAAGCTGTGATAGGATGTGACTCTGCGGGCAAAAACGTGTGTGTTAATATGGTAGCTTCAAGGTGACATTAACAGCCTGGTCTCTGGGTCATGTTCACAGCTTCACCATCCTGCTCAGCCCAAATCATACCAGGCCAAACCGAGCCAGACCGAGCAGAACTCCGATGTGGGGTTGAGGAGGAGGGGCCTGTTGCCGAAAAGGTCTCGCGCCGGGCCTCGTCCTCTGTAATCTGCCTCCAGCGGAGCTCCAGCCTCCCTCTCCCTGTCTCCTATAAATACATCCAGCCTCTGCATATAGCTTGCAACCGACGAGCCACGCACTCACCAAACTATGATTAAAGGCCTATTTTAGGGAGAGCTTTGAAGCGGCGACAAACACCGAGCGAGAGACAGAGACAGACAGACAGACCGAGGAGGGAGAGACGTTGTGCAGCGCCCACACACACACATGCAGATGTACCCGAGCGTGTGCACACACACACACGCACACAGAGCCTCGTTAGATCCTCATCTGAGCAGGTACCCTCTTTGAAGGAAGAAAAAACAACACTGTGCACACAAAGGCACACACACTCCCACGTGGATGCATAAGCTTTGTCTGCCGAACAGATGACAAGTTCACAGGAGAGTCAGGCGTACGACAGAATGAGAGCAAGGATACAGAGAGACACGAGAAATGGAAAGATATACATGCCGGTACCAACTAGATCAGCAAGAATATACCTTTTCGTCAACTGTGTTTTGAATTGAGGTCATTATGGACGATCTGCCATTGTGAAATAAGAATAAATGAGATTCATAGGATCATTCAACACAGGGAACTCCTGTACTTCAGTCGCTTGTAACTGAATCAGAATGCCATGAAGAATAATAGCAAGTATACACTGATAAAAGAACATGTTTTTAAGCCAAATAATTACTCGGCTCTGCATTGGCTTACATGTGTAAGCTGTTGTTCGTTGTTTATGAAGCATTTTTTATATTTCCAGTACAGCTTTTTCATAAACAGTCATGCCAATACAGAGCCATTGAATTCAGCCGAATTGGTAGAGCAAGATGAAGGGACGGGAGAGTGGGAGGAGAGGAAGTGGTAAAAGTGGATTAACACAAGAACGGAACAAGTGAGCCTAGTAGGGGGATGGTTTTCAGAGAGGAGGGATGGGGGGATGGGGGGGGGGGGGGTGGAAGTTAGAAGATGAAAGCAGCGGTGGGGGGAGGGGGGTTGAAACAGCCTAGCTCAGTGGGGGATCGCTATTGCAGCCCACAACAAGCTGAACAAATCATCAAGAGCTGGTTGATGCCACAAGTGAGGTTTTTCCACTCCAGCGTCATGGTGCAACATGTATGACTGGTACAGCAGCGGGCACGAGCTGGGGAGACTTAGACCTTTTTGTACGATGTTGTGGTGATGACACACACACACATAAAGATAAATAAGCGGGTGCCTGTGGAGCTCAGCGGGTGCAGCTATAGTTTGTGAATTTGATTCACTGAACAATTTACATGCCAACAATCAGAAGTATTTGTTGATTCAGAAGAACAGTGAATTTCTGCCCCTCGAGTCCTCGCACTGGAGACACTCAAGGCTGGGGTTTGAACCAGCAACCCGAAAGAGCTTACGGTTTAAGGCAAAATCCCATTTTACCACCGGAGCTACAACCTCAAGCAGTAGATTTCTACTACTTATTACTCAGGTCTTTTGAATAAAAGGTACTCATGGTGTAGTTATTGTGCATACAGGGCAAAATAGAAATTTCCTATCCAACAATCAGTGGAGGAGGCCAACATGTGCAGCTGTGTGAGTCACAACATGTGGTCTTGTTCATTCAGAAAGCTGCTCGACACAGTAGATTCCTGCTTGTGCTTCAAATTCATTATTCTTGCACATGATTTGTATCCCTTGTGCTGCATGAACAGTTTTGAGACCTGGCACCGCGTCTTTTCATTTCAATTCAAGAACTAAATGAATGGATGAAATATTTTAGTGCAGAAAATAGCAACAAAAAAACCCAATTCTTCAAATTGCTTCTTTTTTTTTTTTACCCGACGCGTACAACTATTACGACACTCTACGTGGCCGAGGTTATGACGCAAGTAAAGCAGGTGGTGTCGTATAAAGACAGCTGCGCTCGCCTCTCATGTGAAACCGAAGTCTAAGTTGGCTTATTTTGAGTCACGTAACATTACTATGCTTCGGTAACGTAGCACAGTTACGTAGCATACCTAGCGTTACCATGTTGCGTAACATGGCCAACTAAACAACGTAACAAACAAAGGTTAACCCAAACTACAATCTCTTCCTAAACCTACCCAAGTTGGTGAAATGCTGTTTCGCATGTGATTGAACAAATATCGAGTGTTATCACAATGTTTAATGTCAAAAATGACGCATTTGATTTACGCAGAGGGATTATGAGCGGCAGTGTTTCGTATAATGTCAGCGGTGGCACTACTACTACTACGAGAAGGTGCTTTGGATAAGAGCAGCCGCCGAGTGGCATTTCCATTTTAATCCACATGCTCACACATCAGGCTTCAGTGTGACAACAGAGAGCGCTCAAGCTCCTGACATCTGGTCCCGGTTGTTAATCTTCACTGACCAATCAGCACAGGGTCAAGGGATGAGTGACACTCATAGCAGACAGAAAGCGGTGATGAATCTCCATCTTCCATCCCTCCCTTCCTCTCCCCAAATTATCCTCCCAGTCACGCACAGCCTCTCTCTGCCTCGCTCTCAACCACTCATTATTGTAATTAGAGGGAGATATGGCAGAGAGACAGAAAGAAAGGGAAAAAAGAAAGGTGGAGAGCGCGAGAGAGAGTGAGAGAGAGAGAGAGAGAGAGAGAGGTTTCTGGAGGTCAGAGGCCCAACCCTTTTCCACTCTCTTATTTCTCTCCCGCCACCTCTCATTCTATCTTTCTTTTTTCCAACCCAAGAGGAGAGCATTTGCTCCAGCTTTTCTTTAAAGATGCATGTGCTGCATCAAAGCTTTTCAAACAACATATCACATATCAAGGGCTCTATTTCTCCTTCTCTCTTCACCTCCCCCTTTCTCTTCTTCTCTCTCATTCTTTCCTCCTTTCTTTGTTTAACCACAGCTGCTGCACTTTGTCATAGCTTTAGCTGCCTGTCCTCTGTCCTCGGGCTGGGTCGAGGAGTGTTTGTGTGGTTGTGGGCATGAGTGGACGAAGCCAACAGGAGAAAGTGGGAGAAGACAGCGCTATCAGCTGAAGCTTCTGTGGTCAATGGAGAAAAAAAAACCAAGTGTGTGAAAACTGTTTGAAACAACATAACGAATGCTCCAATCAGCTGTGAGCCATTGAGTAAGAAACAGGAGGGGCAAGGCCACAGCAGGTGAGTCTAAGACACAGATGGAAAAAAAAGTCTTAACTTTAAAGGATAGGTGATGTTCTAGATCTTTTTTCATGCCAACAAATCCCATGAAAAAACAATGAATTGAGGGGTGTGGACTTGAATTATATGACTTGACCTCAAGTCAGGTTTTTTTTTTGTAAATGTGGAAAAACCCTCTAAAATAGAGGATAGGCTCCTTTTTTCCAATTCCGGTAGGCGTATGCCTCTCGGTTTCTTCCTGGTGTGACAATGTGACGAGTGTGCCAGAAAGCAGGGTTCGTAAACTGACAGTGAAAATCGTTCAAACTCTCGAAGTTGCTAATTGTTGGAACAGTGGAGAAATAAACAATGACGCTTTCAATTAATTTTATTTAGTTTCTGCTGAGTTTGCATTAAATGTGTTCTCCGACTATCAGCGAGGAAGAATGTACGCTACGAGGAGAGCATTTAAGTCTCAACTCTTTTCCTGGGATTTGTTACCACTCAGAGAGCCATGGATTAACATCAGCCTTTGCCTTTAACATTAAGTGACAAAGTATGGATGAGACCTTTCGCAAAAAAAATATATATATTACAGAGAAACTTACATTTAAAAATAAATCAAGATACATGCACTGTATCAGTAATTAGAGGAAGAAAAGTATGCAAATGTGTCGCGCTCATTAGCAGCTCTACGAGGATCATTCACAATGTGTGTACATAAAATGTCTCATTAGGAGCCCACCGCGATCTTTTCCCCCCCTCAATGAATGTGACAAGAATAACAACTGAAATGTCAACAATAAAAGAAGAACAGGTTGATAAATAGTGAGAGAGAGGGAGAAAGAGAGAAAGGAAGTGAGAGAGAGAGAGAGAGAGAGAGAGAGAGACAAGATGATTGTGTTTCTTCTTCTGCAACCTTGTATAAGCCTCATGTAATTGCTGGGCAGGGGTGCTGGTGTTGGCTGAGGGGGGCGGGGGGTAAATATTATCTCTTCAACCATCTCTGCCCCACCATAACCCAGCCGACACACACACACACACATACGCACACACACACACACACACACACACACACACACACACACACTACACTCCTCCTGTACGGCCTGGAGCTCCAAATCCCTCAGACTGCCAGCCTAAGCAGTACACACACTCTCACACACACATAAATAAAGGGGATTAGACTGACACACACACACACACACACACGCACACACACACTCTCTCTCTACACAAATAGGTATAAACACACACACCCTCTGTGCCTCCACATTTTCTCTCACTCTGGTTTTTCATCGCTTGTCTTCTTGTCTCTGTCTTGTAAACTCACACTGCATGCAAACATAAGATCTCTCTCTTTCTCTCTCTCTCACGCAGACACATACATACACGTTAATTTTGAAGCTGTGTGTCTTTGCCCCCATGCAAAATGAAGCACAGGGTGAATGGCTTGCAGAGTGTATGTGTGTGTGTGTTTTCCTTTCTCTGTCGTTCCACTAAAGCTACTTTCTGTCCTTTTAAGGCAGTTAGTGAGTGGCCTCTCTCTCCCGGACTCTCTGTCTCTCCACCTGTCTGACTCTTGTTTTCCTTCCTCGATATCGCTCCGTTCTCTCTTCTCATTTCAAACTCCAATCCTTCCTTTCCTCCCTCTTTCTGCAGCTTTGTTTTTCCATTTCGTCTCTCTCCTATCTCCTCCTCAGCACCGTGGCAAGAACCCATCCATATAAGTAATTTGACCCAATATTGAGGCTGAAAATCTCATTTTTCTTTAACCAAGTGGAGAAATCTGTCAACGGGAGAGATAATCCCACTTGTTTCCAATGCAAATCAATTCACGTCAAGAATCCTCCTGCACTCGAGTGTCATACTCGAATCAAGTATGATAGAAGTGTTTCATGACAAGGCTTTTATTGGGAAGACATTAATGACACACAAAAAAAAAAAAGGTGAAGCTGCACTAGAAGCGAAGGGAAGTTATCTCGTCTCTACAGACAGATTTATTCACCATTTTTTGGATACTTTTTGGTAATGCAGATTTTGAGCTCCTTCCATAATGACCATGTGGGTGCAGCTGTCCCCGTTTGCGTCCTCACCACAAGTGTGTTCTGGCCAAAGTGCAGCAGGGCCAGTCCGCCAACAGTGGCCTTGCTCTGTCACACTGGAGCCTTTTCCCAGAATCTATGGACATCCTATTGATCCCCCCCTCATTCCCCGTCCTCACATCCCAACACAACACCAGGGATGACTGTATGCGGGGATAAGAGGAAGGAGGATGCCTGTATGGAAAAGGGAGAGGTGTAGGGGTGGGGGTGGGGGTGGTGGTTGTGATAGCAGCACGAGAAAGCTGCATTTGAAATATCTCCACACCCCACCGCTACCAAGCACCATTCTCCTCAAGAGCGGCTGAAATCTGAGCTCTTTGTGAAAACGCCATAAGAGCATTACGAGTTCATACGATGAGCCGCAGCATACAAAGCAAAAAGAGGGGGAGGGGAGGGATAAAAGGGCCAACAGAAAAACTAGGAAGAGAAGGGAAAGGAGAGATAGATATGGGATGAAAGGTGGAATAGGTGGTACACAGAGGTTAGAAAATGTAGCTTTTTTCCCCCCGATATTTTTTCTCTCTGTCTTTATAACATTTCCATAATCTCCAAGTGATAGAATGCAGTACTTCCCCTTTGAGGGATTAAAAAAAGACTTTCTCATCTTGCAACAATTGGTATTGTTCAGAGGAGACAGTCGGGCCTGGCTGCAGAGGAGGGCCGAGATAAAGAGTGCAAATGCAGTTGAGCTCCAGGATTAAACTGTAGTATTGTTTTACTGGGGGTCAACTTCGTCCTCTTCACTAAATCTGAAAGCATCCACCTCTGATTAAATGGAAAATCCTCCCTGGTAGTTGTAATGGAATACATTTTTGCAATTACTGGTTTTGTATCGGATGTCTGACCAGATAAATCGTTCTGAGAGGATTCCTCCAACAGCTGCCAGTCCATTAAATCCGTCTTAAGGTCTGGCTTCAGTGGATTTGTTCGAGGCAAAGAAAGTCAATATGCGTTCATGTTTTGTGTCAGGTACAACTTTGGTGAGCTTTGACATGCAAATGTGGTTGTTCACCAATAGCTAGACGTCTTTATAGCACTGCACTATGAGAGAGCCGAAGATGGAAGCTATGTACGTCCGTTGCTGTGTTTTACCGAGTCCTTTTATGTATATCCCCTCTGTCTGACTATACACTGCTCCAAAAAGGAGGAATAGTTTGAGACAGTTCATCAGACTATAGGGAGACCGAAGTCAGTGGAACACATGTATTCAATAAACCGTGTGAACTTACTGTCCCTTGAGCAAACAAGCCTACAACCTTGTAACGGACAGTTAGTAAGCTCAGCAATGGCCCCATCGGTACCGAGAGAACAGCTGAGAGTCCTACAACGCTACCGTATTCCCAGTTGGCTGCACCATCCAGGCATGTGTAGTCACTAATTAACCACGCTGCTACAATCACATGGTTCCCTTCACCCTTAAATAAAGAAATGCAACTTCTAACTGTATGTCACTGCGTTAATTGTTTAATCGCTTAATATGTGCCAAATATGTTAGCAAAATGATTTTGTTATTTTAACTGTGCTTATCATAGAAAACCACACCTGCCATTTAGCTTGTAAGTAGCAGAGCAATATTCTAGGAGGTATGTGTGTGAGGATACAAAACAGCGAGGTTTTATATGATAAGAAAAGAAAACAATCCAAAAAATGCTGGGACAAATATTCAGCATATAAGAGGAGATACATGAACATATGGGATTAGAATTTGGAAACTGTAGCTATTTATCATTGTATTGTGACTTGAAGGACCCGCTACCTACATTTAAAGTCTGTCTTTCACGTAAATGAGGTTGAACTCCTCTATCAGCTTGTAATACACTGCTCACTCACCCTGGTATCGAACAGTCTTGCGTGGGATTGGGTTCCAGTTGAGACCCAGGGTCTTCTCCCATCCAACCAGAAACAACAGGAACAAGACCTTCGTCCCGCCCATAGCTCCCATATCAGCTCCCATTCGTTGGAACTGGCGCCGTGTGATGGATCGGGGATGAATCAGTTGATGAGAGGGACTCGGGAGAGCAGCCGAGCTCCTGGCAGCCTGCCGGGAGAAAGAAAAAACAACACATCAGCAGGAAGCAGCAATTCACTTCCTTTATTGGCTTGGTTGTTTATCAGAAACTATTTTGTCAAAACAGTATTTACAACATGCACGTTCTTTCAAAAAGCCACAAAGAATACGGTTCACACATTCAAGCTGCACTGCAAGATAAATGTGTCCCTTTGAAAACATGTGCTATAAAATTTCACATGGCCATCACAATCCAGAATAATGTAAAACAGAAATGAGTTATGCAAATCATTAAAGCCAATAAGGACATAGCTGTAATCAGTGTATGTGCCTCCCCCTGTGTGTGTATGTGTGTGTGTGTGTGTCTGCCAACCAAAACAAACAAAACATTTTAATGACTTTTGGCCCGGGGGTTATGCAGCAAAGTTTTCTCTGGCCCTCCCTCACGCTGAGCGATAATCCAGCTATCGCCACTCAAAAAGCTCAGAAATAGCTTATCGCCGTTCTCTTGTCAAGCCAATTCAGCATCAGTATATTAAACTGGGGCTGAGTTATCAAAGTTAATTGGCGCTGGCAATGCATCAAACGCCAACGTGTCGGGAAATGAATGTCGAGGCAAGGACAATCCAATAGCAGCGCGTTGTAAATGAATTGCTTTATACCTAATGAACATGTCAAGTGTGCTTCTACAGAGTGGCATTACAGTCCAATAAGAACACAGGATGATTGACTTGTTAATGTGCTGCAGGTGAGCCCGATGCACAGGGTGAAAAGAGGACTTTCACACGCATAAAATGACACACTCTCAAGTATATTTTGCATATGCGTGTGAGGACCTGAGAGCCCTTAAACCTTTAATGTATGTCATATATTACTTTTGTATTACGTCCCGCACATCAATTAGTGGCATAAATGTGTTAATTCATTCACTTGTCAAACCTCTGTAAAATCAACCATGAACAAACATTAATTTATTTTCATTAGCAGTATTTTAAATATAGTTTTTAATTACGTTGGACTGGTTCCATCAGTAGATATCCCACCTGTGCTGACAAACACCCTCGATCAATGATGACAAGTGGGAGATTAAGAAAGAAATATCTATAATTATTCTTTAATAACTGCTTGGGGTATGGTCGCATTTATGAAACATTCTATACTGATTTCTTGATTAAAGGGTTGAATTATCTTCTCACTCAGGGATATCTAGTCATGCAGATAGTTGTATGTGCCCACGCTGTGAGATATCCATCTGTGATATTTCTGCTTCGATGCTGAATGGAATTTATCAAGAACCGGCATCCAGATACTGCCCCCGTTACTAAAGGCTTCAGTATGCTTCACATAAACTAGGTTTTAAAATGTGTCATTTGACTCCATCTTAAGGCAAAAGTGTTTGTGCCTATTCTAAATGACCAAAGGTCATGCGTTGACCTCCTCCTGGGTTCCTGATCTCTCTGCCTTACAAATACAGAGACCAGTCAGTGAACTTGAAAAAGTGTATGTGAAAACATGGCTTTGTACAGTAGGTGGGATTATCAGATTGTCTGTTTTGAGTAGGTTACAAAAATCCTCTGAAGCAGCGCCGTACGACTGAGCCATTGGAAATTGGGCTTCACGCACGGTTCCATTATCTGATAAGCACTTTGGTTGAAGCACAATCGACAAAACACTGCATCAACAGTTTTCACATATGAAAATGTTTTCTTGGTAGAAAGTAGCTCTAATCAGATTTTCCTTGAAAGTACCTTGAACACGACATATAATGACACTGTTATATTTAAATCCTGCGAGTATCACAAGAAAATTCTGTTTGTTTTCAAATGGCAGCAGACATCTCCGATATTTCTGCCAAAACCTCAGCACTTAAAACTCAAATGATCTGCATAGCTATATTATTGAAAAAATAAATTGTTTTTAAATGTAAAGTTGACCTATAGTAAACCCACTGCATCTGCAACTCACCGACCACAATCTAAACCAAGTCTAATGACTCTGAAAATAATACTAAACCAATCACTGAACTTGAACCCAACCGCATGCATAAATAGAGCATGATGGATCGTTCTTAATGTTTGCATTCTATTGCCGACCAAATATCCTCATAATAATTGAAAAACAAGTTGCGCACACACACACACGGGAAGAATTGCACACGTACCATCTCTAAAAGTTCCCCTCTGCACCTGCTGCTGCGTATCAGCGAGTGAAATGGCGCCTTTGATGATGCACGCTCATTGGAGATGGGAATCCATTGACTTTTAAACAGGCACAAAATGTCATACTGTATTTACTTTAACCCGGCACAAAGACAAAAAAATACCTCTGTACTCGTAGCACATTTTATGTCTCCGACTCCCTTTCCCCCACATATTCCCACAAGTGAATACTAAATTCCAGTGCTGGCAAAAAAAAAATAAAAAAACCAAGCACTTGGCCTATTTGGTGGATTGGCAGGGGAGGTAATTGAGATTTTGGAGATGTGTGTGTGTGTGCGTGTGTGTCCACGTCCAACCAATGTGACTGTTATTGATTACACTTTTGATAGGAAAATAAGAAGACGCTGAAAGAAGAAGAAAGCCCCTCCCAGACTCCCTCCAGCCTCAGATCAGATCATAGCGGCGTGCTGTTAAAAGAGCGAGCTTAACTGCTTGCTTTGGGTGAAAGCACTTCATTCCTCGCAATGCCGACTACCAGCTTTATTGGATCGATGCCGCAGGCCTGCCCGGCCATCGCTCAGGTGAGCTGAGATTGAGATTGAGATGGAAAGAAGGGAAGGGAGGGAGTGAGGCATGAAGAAAGGGATGACGGGTTGAAAGAATGATAGAATTGGAGGGGAGAGTTACGGAGAAAGAAAATAAAAAAAACAGTTAAGGAGGCTTTTTAAAATTTATTTTTATCCCTCAACATCCATCCTTTTATCTTTGTGCTGAGAGGTAACCAAGTGAAGTGGGCATCCAGTAGGCCGGATTAAGTGAAGAGGATAGCGTGTAAACACTACAGAGGAAGACGAGGAGGAAGAGGATGGCGGGGAAGACAGAGGAACAAGGCATTCGTCTAAAAAAAAGTGTAAAATCTCTCTCTTCCTGCTTGCTGCCACTCTCTGCTTTTCTTTAATTCCCTGTGCCTCTCTTTCCTCTTCTCTGCATCACCACCACCATCAATGTTGCCGAAGCGTTAAACTAAATGCTGTTTTTCAAATCCAAGAAACAATGGTTGATAAAATCCTAGTGAAATACAACACCAGATAAATCTATCGTACTGTACGGGATCAGGCCGTGAGGCAAGCCCAGGGATCACTTCAATGTGTTTCCTTATTTTTGGAAGAGCAAGAATACTTTATTAATTTAATTTATTGATGCCAGTCGGAATGTTATTTCAACAAATAGAAAACAAAAAAATTCCAAAATATATTTGTGTGGGTATGTCAACAATAAAAAAAAAAAAAAACTAAATTACATTATTGGGCTGGAGAAATAGTTCATGTTTAGATAATAGATAAAGAACGGCTCAAAGCCATTGGCGTAAAACAACATCATTTTGCATAATAAATGTCTACTGAAATGTATTTATATTATATTTAACCAAAAACAACTCTGCGGTTTATAAGCAATGCTGGAAGAATTACACTTTAAAGTAAAAGTACCAATAATACGTTGAATGAATAAAGTACTTAGTTTCAAGTAAAAGTCGTGCATTTCAAAATTGTACTTGAGAAGAACTTTACAAACCACTTAAAAACCAAAAATGGCATATTCTTCAGTTCAGTGCGATTCCTTTAGTTCTGCTTTAATATCATGTAGCAGAGGGACTCGACACAGCTCCAACACAGGACATTGAGCCATTCACCATAGAGCAAGAACAGATGATTGACAAATTGTTGACTATTCAGTGTTGTTGACTACTTCTCTTCACTTGTCACCAATGTGTTGCTAACATTGCACAATGAATCTGCAAGCCACACCTGTGGGGAACTTTATAAACGCCGACGGGAGGCGGGATGTATTCTTCTTTTTCTTTCTACCAAACTGACTTGTGATTCCTCGTTGTGTCGTAGGAAGCGGGATTCAGCCTCGCTCTCTCACCGCAGCCTCCTTTGGGTCCTGTGGTGTCACATAACTCTGCAGGTGGCATCAAATCATCTTTTAGCTGCTGGTGTTGTTGTTGAGCCTGGTTTAGCTAATGAGCTGAGACACGGCAGCCTAATAATATCAGTCAGCACTCCGCTATGGAGAGCTCATTAAACCGCGCAGAGAAATAGGCCACATGTTCTGATTAGCTTGCCGAGCTCCCGTGTGTGTTTTGGCCGTGCTTGTGGATTTGTGTCATCGTGTGCGCACATGTGTGGGTGTCTTCTTCTTTCTGCATGAATGTGAGCGTGTGTGTTTCTTATTACAATGTATTGGGAGGTACGATGAGTCCCTGTAGGGAGAAGCAAACCAGGGTCGTTTCTTCGAAGTGAGCGGATGTCGGAGGAGAAAAAAGGAAGACAAGAGCGTTGTCAACCCCCATGTCCCCGCTCCATGTCGGTTTTATGTTGTCCTCTTTCTGCCCTTCATGTTCCCCACCACTCCTTTCCTGGCAGCCTGTTCCTTCCTTACATATTACCACACACACACACACACACACACACACACACACACACACACACACACACACACACACACACACACACACACACACACACACACACACACACAGTGACCTCTGGTGCGGTCCCAGCTGATTGCTAGTCCTTCCAGGCATTGTTTGACTTTTAACCTCAACCTTTGACCCTTTTGTGGGTTAGAGAGCCAGGGCGCATCACCAACTGCCCTCCACTCCGACTGTCACACTGGAACAGACTTAATGTCCATTAACCCGTGACTGCCCCCCCACACACACACACACACACACACACACACAACCACTTACTCACATGAACGGACGAGTGGACTATAAAGGACTGATCCCACCCATCATCTCCTCTCTCGCTTCCTTGCAAAACAAACACAGCAGCTCTCTTCCTTCCTTCCTTCCTGCAACCCTGCCCCTTCCCCGTTTCCTCCACCTTTTATTGCTTCGGGAGCATTATAAAACACACACAAATAAAACTCTCACACACACACCGAAGCTGTTTCACCTAAACCGAACAAACTGGATCAAACGATTTCACACCTCGTGGACGGCGGGATGAAATCGGCTCCAGGACTTTTATGCCGCACTGGAGCAGCACTGGTGCATGAATGGTTGGACTAGTATGAATTTCTGAAGCTGCCAATAGATGTTTTTTAACATTCATTCTGTTGAATAGTTAAAGATCCCAACAAACTCACTGTATAGTGCTGAGAGCCACTGAAATATTAAAGAGAGAGCATCATGGCACAATGAAACTCAGTATTAACTATTATTAAAACCAAGGCTCATACGTTTCTACATTGGAGAATAATGTAAAATTAATAGCAGTAATTACTTGTAAAATGTAAAACGTCTCATCAACTACAGGATAGATTTTCATGAAACATTCATGTCACTCTCGGAGGGAATTGTTATAATTTTGGTCAATATTGAGGTCACGATTCTTAATCACAATTATTTATTGATTTTACGTATCAAATAACATTCAGGAGGGTTTTCCGCAGGCTGCAGCTGTAGGGTGCACAGAGGCATGACAGCTCCCCAACAATGAAGCCAACGCATCTGTTTCATATTTGATTAATTTTTTAAACACTATTTTGGCAATCCCCTGACTTTTAATCTAACGCCATCATCACGTCAAAGTTTTCTTTTCATTTATGACCAAATATCTGCAAAACTAATGTCATTCCCATCAATGTCGTCTGTAGTTGGTGTTTAGTGCTAATTAGCACATGTTAGCATGTTAACACGGTGAACCTGTTAAACTCTACATGTTAAGATTGTCACTGAGCATGTTAGCATGAGGATGTTAGCAGAGTTAGCATGCAAATATTAGCAGGGTTAGTATGTTAGCATGAGGATGTTAGCAGAGTTAGCATGCAGATATTAGCAGGGTTAGTATGTTAGCATGAGGATGTTAGCAGAGTTAGCATGTAGATATTAGCAGAGCTGCTTTAGGCCCTTTCTTGTCTCAGTGAGAACATTTGTGTCTGATTTTAGTACAAATAAACTTATTTCAATCAAATGTCATTGCACCAACAAGTGTTTTTGACATTTGGGACTAAACAATAGACAGATACAACTTTAACAGCGTACTGGTGTTTGTACGACCTTTGACCAAGGATGAATCTCACAGGACAGGACATCACTTCAGAAGACAAATGGGGTTCAGCTTTTTTAACTTTGCTTTTAGAGAGAGCTCAAGATCCATTGTGCAAAAACATGATATCTTTCCACACAGAAAGAGTCACTGCCAAATGATAATTTTGTAATCCGAGTTCACCTAATATTCTGTTGGTTTAAAATGATCTCTGAGAGTCTGTGAACCCACCAGACAGCCTTGGAAGCAGATGTATCATAGGATAATATGACCAATTTGTATGATTTTATACAGCAACGTTTTGATCAGAGATCAGAGATCTGCCCTAAAAATTGTTTTGCTGATTTGAAACACAGCTCACACGCTTTTGGTCGCTCAGCAGCTCTAGCTAAATAACGGCTGAAATATGAATGTAAAAATATACAATGGCTCCGCTTGTGCAATCTATCAAAGTGGTGGTTTCAGGGTTCCAGGTTCAAGTACAGAGCAAAATGGCTAAGCAACCGTAGAGAAAGACAGGTTATGTTACAGTGTTCTTGTGGGATATGAAGTGGGGGAAGTACTTTTTGTATGCTATTACTTCTTACTTATTCACAGTCTTGCAGAGCCATGTGTGCAACAGGGCTGTAAATAAGTTCCACATTACACTAAGACGCTTTTTCCCATACAGTGACAAGTAAGACAACAGAGCTTTTATTCAGAGTGTAGAGTTAATGGAGCAGACAGGGACCCTCCATTGACATTGAAACACACACCCACACCATACTCAGCATCTGAGAGTGTTTGAACAAAGACACAGGTGGAAATTTAAAGCAGGTGGAGTGTGTTTGAAGGCACGGTTTGAAGCAATAGCAAGCATGAGTGAGCCTGCATCTAAGTGATGCATTAAGTAGCATATCTGAGAATATAGGCGTGAAAAAAAAAATGGGTGTTGCGTTTTTCTGTTGACCAACTCACATTAAAAAGCTGTGTGTTTTACGGCTGTGTGAGTGGGTGATGCGCTGGCACAGATGAAAGACTGCTTGATGTGTCAATGTGTGTAAGAACAGATTTGAAAGAGTACGTGATCAAGCAAGCATGCAGCTTCCTTCTGAAACATCCAACACGGTGTTAACATCTTTTTTTTTTAAGTGTTTGGAATACCCTTTTAGAACGGCTACCATCAAAATGTGAGCCCCCCCATCACATTTCATGCACCTGAACACAATAATTCCCATATCTTCACACAATTAGCAATTTGCTAACCAGCGGCGGGGAATCTCACAATTCAACTGGATCACGTTAATGTCATTGACTTTTTCCTTTCACATAGTGATTTGAGTTCATCTCCCATCCTAATTACCTCAAACTGAAGCGGAACGAAGCACTGCATTTGACTCTAAACAACCCATTTCCACTTTATGGAAATTTCAAAAACAAGAGAAAAAGAAGCCCTCCCATGAGAGTGCAACATCTTTGCCTCTCTCGCTGCCGACTCCCCCAAGAACCCTGTTCTTTCATGTCTCTCCCCTGGGAGATTCTGCAGGCCTTCAAATCTCCATCTTCTCTCCTTTCATGCCTACTGTAGCTCTGGCTTGCTCGCCCACATCCATCCCCCCCACCCCGTCTTGTCCGTATCATGGCACGGTTGGCTGGTCAGGCGTGGTCGGCTTATACTTCTTTGATCGGCGCTCTGATCTCTTCCATCAGTGCCAGGGGCTCCAGCTGATTACAGATGAAATGGATCTGATTTGGAGTCTAACTGCGGGCCAAACACCTGCTCAGACCCGAGGAAGTGATAGAAGAGGAGGTGCAGTCGAGATGAAACCAAAGAGACAAAGCAGGCCGGATGCTGTGGCCCACCAGGACCAAAACCCCCCAAAAACTATTTCTTACCATCCGCTCATAAATAAAGCCCAGGACCCCACTGACATGGACTCTTAGTTGATTTTTAATCTTTTTAATTTTTCTTCTATTCATTCTTTGTTTCTTGATTTGTTGTACTTGTTTTTATTTGTTTTTCTCCCACTATGTTTATGTAATAATACACCGTAGCAAATTCTTTTTAGGCTAACCAGATAGCTAACTCCTCAATATGCGCCAGACTCCGTTAAAGAAATAGCACGGTCAACCCGTCAAATGGTAATTTAGGAAGCAATGTTGCCGTGGTGTATTTGGCATACAGTTATTACATCAGTAATAATTTAGTTTAATTGAAAACTCAACCCGCTGCATTTGATCCTGCTGTTCTTCACCACTGTTTTGGAAGAAGGAAAAAATGGGAGCAACAGGAAAACCGTTTTTTAAAAGTGACGTTTTTTCTTTTTATAAATGCTGTGTGGTGGATCTAATTTACATGAGTGGTTCATGTGGATTTCGAGAAATCTTTGGAAAGGTAACTGATGTATATTTAAGGACATTTGTGGAATGGTGTTTTGTTATGTTGAAAGGGCCATATATTTTAATATTTTTAGGGGGAAAAAACTTAAGATATAATATTTTTTCCTCATCACCCACCCTAAACGCCAGGAATAGATTCACCATCTAGCTACATTAGCCAGACTCCTAATCCTTTAACCTGATTGTGGAAACCATGTTTTTCGTTTACTTGATATGTATGGAATAAGATTACCTCAGAAAAGCCACATTAACCAGGTTACGTATGTCCGAGCAGACACACAGTCTGTTTCTCTCTCTCTATCAAGGGCTCCCTCTCCCTTTTTCTCTCTGGTCGACCTTGTGCTGTCAGCGCACCGCATGTTGTCTCTGATGTGCGCACATGACGGCAGTGAGAAATGGTCAAACCCATGTGCCCTGTACCCTGCCTGGGGGATGCTGGGATGGTGCTGGGACATTTCATCAATACACATATCTAAGTGTGTGTGTGTGTGTGTGTGTGCTACTCAATGATCAGCATGTATCACAAGTCGATCAGCCTTGCTCAAGGCGACACACACACACGCACACACACACACACACACACACACACACACACACACACCTACACACAAGCACACTCACACGCACACATACTTTCACTATACTTTTTTTGGTGCATATTTAAATACTGAATATAATTGCTACACATATAGATGGACTATACAGTAATATATCATATCATATGCACACCCACACATAGGCTACACATCTTCAGTCTCACCGCTCACATATGTTGCCACCTGCTCACCAGCACACCAGCGCACTAATCAAATCACTCCAGCAAATATGCCCTTTTCCCCCGCCGGCCATGTTCAGACAAACAAAAAGGCTGACAAACTTTCTCTGTTGTCTTTCAAAGCTCATTAAAAAGCATTCACTGCTGTACAATTTAGCGCTGTAATCATCTCTGAATAATAGAAATGGTCATATTGACGCCTGTGGGCACCAGACGTACTGTCTCATTTCGGAATAACAACCGCTGGGCGTGTGAATGCAAAACACTGTGACACATACACACACACACACACACACACACACACACACACACGCCCACGCACACACTATCTCCCTCTCGCTCTGGTCTCACTCTCCGCCTGCCAGTCTCTGAAACAAGTGTATTCCGGCTTGGGGAGACCGCCTACTATGCTCCTAAGGGGTCTAATTGTCCGACCGGTAGCAGTCTTTCTCTTTACCTCCCACTCTCTCTCGCTCCTCATCTCCTCTCTTCAGGTCACTTCTTTGTGCTTTTCTTTCGGAGAGGAGTTCAGAAGTTCACGCTGAGCCCACAGCCCTGGATCCCAGTGAGGTGCCACGAGGCAGAAAGGTTACACCTAGCTGGACTCCTATAGAAACAACCCACACACCTCAGTAGCAAGGCAGCAGGGAGGGTTAGGGAAAACTACAGCGCTGAAAAGAGGAGGCACGACAGATTTGTTAGAGTGACTTTGTTGGCTGAGGCTTCCATGGCTATGTTTCTTATTTAGGTACATAAAATGGATTTGTTTATACACTTATCTCGTTTTACAGCTTTCCAAAGCACATTGAACATGTTCCATAAGCCATCCATAGGCCCCACAACCTATGGTCCATATAGGCACTCATTCTGCATGCATCAACACTGACCACTGCAATCTTGCTGCTGCACCGTTTAACTCCTTCGGCCTCCCAAGCCGCCTGCTGTGTTAGCATTTCGATCTGAATTCAGAATGTTTCTCTCGATATGTGTTCAACGGTAATCGATACATGTGTAACTCGGCCTCTGCTGCAAGATCTGTGATGGACGGAGAAGAACACAGCACTGAAAGTAGGAGACGCGACATTAACGGTGTCGAGCCAGATCGTCACATGGACCACATCCCCAAAATAAAAACCTGTGTTAATGAGTTATTATTATCCTACGCAGTGGACCTTAAAGGTGAAGTTAATGAACAGCCTTCATTGCATTCAAATGAAGCACTAATGGCTCGCAGCAGAACTGTTGAGACAAATCAACTTTCCAAAGCCAAGTGACTACATGAAACTAAAACCATCCACCAGCCTGTTGCACTGAAACATAAGCAACCAGATGTGAGCAGTAATGGTTTATAGTTACCATGTGTAGCAGTGACGCTGTTGCACACCTGCCAGAGTGATCAACTGTGCACGCTGTGGAGCACAGAGAATAGCCCACAACTTTGGGACGTGCACACCGGCCACTAGCACAGCCGTGTTGTGTTCACTGCCGCTGGTTGACATGAGCACCAAAATGAAGTGGGAGCAGTTCAGTGAGCATCCAGTGTGTTTTCATCAGTTGGTTTCACACTGAATATTGAGGGGAGAACATTAGCTTTTATTTGGTGACTAGTCACCGCCCCCTCCTCCCTTCACCCCGTCTCCCACAGCGATTATGCGCTTGCACTTTAATTCTTTTACTTTGCTGATTTATTTTTTTCATTCATAAGCTATTCAAATCTCTACAAGGAAAATAGCGAGAGACACTTTTACCTGACTAAACAGCTACTAATAAAGCAGGTGCCCTTGAGCAAGCACTTAGCCGAGCTGAGGTCAATGTGCTCAGTGACTGCGAGAAGACCGGACACAATGAAAGAGTTGTGCTTCTGGTGCTGGGCAGTTCCCAGTGGCCTAAATTAGCAGACTGTGGGTTCTACTGAGCAGCTCCCCGGAAGGAATGTGCATTTACTGTAAAAATAAAATAAAAAATGCAAAGCAGGACATTGCTAAAGAAGCGTGCGCATACTCAGCAGAAGGAAATCCTTCTTTGTATGAATAAATGTATGAAACAAAAGAAAACTGCCAACGACAGCTATACAGTTCGGGAAATCAACACTCATCAGCTGAAAATGCACTTGGCAGACATATACAGTACGGCGCAGACAGATATGTGCTGAAGAGAAGAGAGGCGCAGTGCAAGGTGAGAAGAGAGTGGTGGGCCTCGTTGCACTAACGCAGGCTCTATTAGAGCCTGATTGGGACCATTAGAAGAGAAAGACGATACACAGACCGCGAACAGCGCTCCTCTGGCCCGGCTCGACATTAACCACCGTCTGCTCTCTGCTGTGTCGAACACTCGGGCTGATCGATAAGCAATGAGGAGGAAGGAGAGGAGGGTACATAGGAGGTGGCGAGGCGAGCAGGAGAGAAAAGAGGTCCAGGTTTACGGGAAGATAAGCTGGGATCGATAGAGAGACAAGGGGGCTGCTGCTGCTGCCCCGCGGGGAGGGAGGACGAAGGAATGATGCTGCCGGCGCCCGCTCGTCCACCTCATCAAACCTGACGGAGGGGAACCGGTGTGTCTCAGGACACTTGGGCGATGTCAATATGCTGACAATTGGCAGCAGAGGCCTCTTGCGTGTTTACTGCAACAAAGTTAATATACTGTAAATCTCAAAGGAAAGCCGTTACTCAAATAATGGGTGATGTCATTAACAAGCCTAAAAACACAGCAACAACAATCACTATGCTGCTGTGTTTTTTTAATTTTTTTTATTTTATAGAAATGCTGTTCTCATATATTAGTTGCTTAATCATTTAATCCCTACTTTGCCCCTTGGGATTTTTTGTTTGAGAATTAAGCCAATATTGAAATATTGAGTCAATATTTCCTGCATGTCATGCCTCACATTCAAAGTTTGAGCTGCTGGAATACTTTTAATGTGAAATGTTGCAAGAAGCATTGAGTGTCTTAGATGGCAGTGTAACAACAAACACAAAAACAATGCTCTCAAACTTTGTAATGAGTCATTCTGTGAGAAGGATAGTACCAACACATCGAACTTGTATTCATTAATAATGGTATTTTTTTTTTGTGAAAAGATGTTGGTGGTTGTTGAAACTCAACACTTCCTGGAGAACATTAAAAGCTGACCAGGAAAGAGGAGAATTACTGTGTGCCCTTTAAGGAACTGCAAGTAAGTGTTTTAAAGTGAAACATTAAAGGCTGCAGCTAAAGTATGGCTTGTTATATGACGTGTGCAGTACATCTATCAGTGGACACCTGACACCTGTCTCCCAGCCTTGATGTACATAACCTCCACCTCCCTCTATCGCTCTCTCCATCTCCCTCCACCGACTGTAATGTCCCCCTTTATTTTTTCCTTTCTCACCCTTCTCTCCTCCCATAGCTCTTGGATGACCATGATAGCACCCTGTCAGGGATAAGCTATTTGTGATCGTCAACCAATATCCTCACAGAGATAAACACGCAGAGATAGAGAGAGAAAGAAAGAGAGAGACACACTACCAGCATTATTAGCGAGAGAACGAGGGATATTGGGACAGTGTGTGAGAGACACACACTGTCACACACACACACACTTAAAGGCAAAATAAGGACTGAGGAATAGAGAAATGTTGCCTAAGGCTGTTTTTTTCAAGCCGCTGTGTTTGCAGTATGTATGTGAATTGTTGTTGTCACGGTATTTAATAATAATAATAATAATGCATTCTGTTTGTAAAGCACTCTTCATTCCAGAATCTCAGAGTGCGCTCTTAAGTGCAAAGTTGGAATACAAATAATTACTTGAGTCCAGTAGTACCCGCTTGATCAAACACACCACTGTGGGTAAATAAGATGGCCACATACTGAATGCACATCAGTAAGTGTCTCATGGTGATATCGGCGTCCCTCTATGACCCGATTTCAGACGTAAAGGGAGCGCAATGGAGGACAACCCCTGATTCTATGGATATTTGTGTCTCGCTGTCGTCATTGTTATTTGCGAGTGATCACATTAGCTGTGTGTATCCATCTCATCTGTTGTCCCCCACAGTGCTCTGCTAGTAGCAGCATGGATTCGTCTCAACACTTCCACACTTTTGAAATTGTGGATTGAAATTGAAACTGGCTTGAAAATTTAAAACATAAGGCAATGAATGTTTTTTTTCCTTTTTCTTAAGCATTTTTGTGCTTTGCGATTGACGGTAATCTAAGAAAAACCTTCATTGCCTTACCTTTATGATTGATATCTAGCTTTATACCTTTTCAAATGTTAAATCTAGATATAAATATAGAGATAAAGTGGAAATTACATGATATATTTTTACGACATTGATGCAACTGAATTGTGTTCAAGTAACACAAATCATGAAATGTATTTTCAGTAAACCTAAACTTTAAATTCTGTGCATTGTCGGCCATATTCACTTAGCTACTGGCAGAGCTGCAATCCATAAGTTTCTCTTTCCTTTCTTCCTTGTTTTCAACTTTTACTCTTCGACGAAATATGGCCGCTTCACCTTCACTCACACATACAAGCGGAAGAGGAAGAGGTGCGAGCATCCCACGCACACACATTCTCAAACCCATAACCTTCAGCATCTTTCTGAAGGAAAATGCCCCAAAATATGAAATCCGATATCCTACTCAAATTCAACTTTTTGTTAGCTTTCTTCTTATCTCCGGACTCAAGCATGCTCTCCGCTGCTTTCCCTTTGTCTCGCTGCAGTCTCATTTATTTCAAGGAGTACCTGAAAATGCCTGTAATTTCCTCATCCTGTTTTTGAAAACGAGCACCCCCCCACCCCCCTGCTGCATGGGTTTCTTTTCTTTTCTTTTCCCTTCTCATTTTCACTTTCTTATTTATTTTCATTCTTCACTCATTTTACAGCCCTCCCCCCATTTCCTCCTGTCTTCTCTCTGTTCTCTTTTCATTCACACTACCAGGAAGGTTTCAGAGGAGCCAGAAAAGATGCTGCTATTTTTCCTCTCCACCTTGTCTTCTGATTTTTATTCCTTACTTGTTTTCTTCTCCTCCCTCGCGCGTCTTCGTGATCTCCCTTTCAGTTGTTGTTGTTGTTGTTGTTGTTGTTGTTGTTTTCCCCCCCCCTTCTCTCGTCTTTGTGAATGTTGAATCGAGACACTTGACTCAGATGAAGGTCACATTGGGCTAAAAGAGAAGAGGAGAAGAACAAGAGAAGGCGTGATGAGTGACGGGGGTGGATGTTTGTGTGCAAATACGACCACTTGAGATTGGCACGGCTGCTTTAATCATTTTAAAGTCTCTCTCATAAGTACACACATACACTCACACACACACAGCTGTGCTGCTTCCATGTACACAGACAGTGAACTACGGAGAGGGACAAGCTAGAGAACCCAAGTCATGAAGTGGTATATTTCTATGGGTGCAGTAGTTTTAACACTTTAATTGTTGTTTAGGTTTATTAAAGGTTTATTTCATGTCAATAAGAAGTGCTGGAGTAGATGCCAATATGTTCAGCTACAATAGACAGAAACACTTTCAGACAGATCAATAAAAAGAATGCTAATTGATAGATGGCATTGAGTTACCAGAGCTAGTGGAACAAATGTGTCTCTTGAGGGACCATTTTGGTAACAAGATGTCTGACACACCTGTATCGATTGGCCTTTTCCACATCTTCAAAAGTCATTGACGAAGCCACCTTTGCGAACCAGTGATTAGAAAAGAGGAACAAAGTGAGAGCGGACGTAACTTCCTGTTTCGTCCCTGTCAGTAACGCAGCAGGATGCATTAACGTGTCCTTGACTACTTCTGCGAGTGGTTTAAGTGGCCGTTCGTACTTTATCTAGAACATATTTTACCATTAACTTCTGTCTCACAACTGTCTGAAAATCATTCCTCATTTGCGGAGCAGATTGTACACAGGAAGGTTATATATAAGTGGATGATGCAACACAACAGCCAACAAGCTACAAAAGCCTCCTCCATTTTGGACTAACCGTGTCCTTAAAGATGTGTTTCCATGTTGCTGTTGGTCAATGGCAAATGGCATGAACCCATGTGCCAAAGCTCAACTAAGTTGAATTTGGAGACACTTGATTTTCTGTTCTAAATACTGTTTTGGGTCCTAATACGCACATGAAACACACGTTTTGGCATACAAAGCCACACACACACACACACACACACACACACACACACACACACCTGAACCCTTAAGGCTGCTCACATCCATTGGATCCCACTGCAGATCACATAACTGCCAAGTCTCAGCCGGTGTGTGTGTGTGTGTGTATGTGTGTGTGTGTGTGTGTACAGAGGCTAAGATTCATGTCAACATCAATGGCTCACTAATCACGATGAGAGCGCCGAGAGCCAAGCAGATACTGTCGGTAACGTATGGGCCAGCTGGTGTTACACAGAGGGCGCATACAAAGCCAACAAGCAAACCTCCGACACCATCGTAGTTCATTCCCTGCTGTCAATAAACTAGACACTGGAAACGCTGCTACACTGTGTGCACACTGCCCTGCACTATATCGACTGCAAGAGCGGTGACATCCATCACACTTTATTGATCGAACGCGGGAAACCCCACAAACCCTGTCATAGAAATCAGAAATCTTTGAAAAGCGTCTCTCATTTAGACCTTTTGGCAAATTGATGTGAATGGCATGATGCCCTTGTTACATGAAAACAAAATAAAAACAGTGTATCTCCAAAATGTCAACTAAAATCGCCCTGTTCTAATCATTGAAACAACACAATAGGTTTTCAAGTGGCCTATTTATCCTTTATCCTCAGAAGATTTTCTCCACCCATAAGAAATCAATTACTCCTTCATCACTGGGCAGTGACAATATGAAACCTTCCATTGACCTTCTTTTCTGAAGAAAGAGAGCAACCAAAGACGGGATGAATCCTCTTTGGATGGTTGCAAGAAAATAAAAAAAAGGAGGTTACGTAAAAATCTATTTGAAAAAATCGAGTTGGTTTAATTAAATGTGCTGGAAAGTGAATTTAGACTTAATGAGAAACCTCACGGCTGTGAGTCACTCCCCGTATGAGTGCCCGTTTGTGTGTGTGTATGTGTGTGTTAACTGCTTCTGGTGGAGCGTTTAACCCTTCAGTGAGTTCCACCTGGGACTGAAATGGCCGTGAGTCTGCTGAAGCTTTCACAGCAGCAAAGGAACTTTAGAGGCTGCTGTGACAAAAAGTCTCACCGAAAAGAAATATACTGCTGCTACTGAGGCCACTGGCTGTGCTACCTAGAGGACTGGATGACCCCCCCCCCCCCCCCCCACACACACACACACACATACACACACAACTATGTGACAGCACAGCAGCATACTGGCCATCTCTGGTAGATTTTTCCAGACCTCAGCTTTCCATTGGCATCATTCAGGGGAACACAGCAGCCAAAAGCCTGCAAGTCTCCACACGCACGCACAGACACACACACACGCACACACACGCACACACGCACGCACGAACCAGTGCGCACACATATACTTCCAAAACACAAACACACATAAGGCTGTAAAGGAGGAAGAGGGGCGATGTGGAGGGGGAGTAAAGGGTCTGGTTAAAAAGCAGGATTTCAAGAACACCTGCACACACACACACGTACCCACACACATACCCACACACACACACACAAACCCCCATCCACCCACACACGTACCCCCACACGCACGCACACACACACACACGCGCGCGCACACACACACACACACACACACACACACACACACACACACACACACACACACACTCCAGCTGCTGGCTGCCTGTGTGTTTGACAGGCAGCACAGTGAGGAGCTGTGTGGAAGCCAGCCAGCCGCTTATGAATCAGCAATGACTAACAGTTTAAACCTGTACTTTCTGAGCTAATCGCCTGCATGCTTATTGTAAATGCATGCGTTGTGTGTGTGTGTGTGTGTGTGTGTGTGTGTGTGTGTGTGCGTGTGGGTGGATGTGTCGTATACCCACGTTGTGTGTGAGCATGGCAGAGTGTGCCTGAATGTGTGTTGATGTGTAGGAGCCTTCTCCATCAGGCCCAATTGTGACAGCCCGGGCCTATAATTGCTTTGCACCAAATTTGACATTCTCTAAGCTGACAGCAACCTGATGAGCAGAATAAAAGTGGAGTGACGATGTTCCCGTCACTTCCTCCAATCTTCCTCGACAAGAGCACAACTCCGTGCTCCGTTTGATCAAGACAACGCAATGGGATGCTAATGGAATGCAAAGGCCCGGGCTTTGAGCGCGTGCCAAGGTGTGTGGGTTTGCCTCGTAAGAGTGCACGTGTGCGCGTGCGTGTGAGTGTGCCAGTAATGGCAGCTCTAATCAGCGGCAGGATTGGAAGAGGTATGTGGCAATAAAGCCCAACAAAATGCCTGCCAGTCCCTATTAGAGCCGAGCACTCTCCGAAAGTGTGGCTGACGACACACAGATATATATATATATATGTATATATATATATATATATATATATATACGCACAAACGCACACACGCGCACACACATTCAGACACACCATCTTGGTGGACATCTGGCCAAGGTCAGAGTGAGATCCGAGCAATCTTTCTCACTCCACCAGCACCACCACCAGCACCACCAGCACCCCTTTAAAGCGTCGTCCCGAGTGATTCGGTCGTAAACTGTGACCCCTCTAAGTGCAGCCTGTTACCCACTGGTTGTGATTTACGAGCTAAAATTAGAGGTGGCCTCTATTTACTGAGGTCATTATCAGCGCCGAGGCCCGACAGAGTCAATTGCCACTGAGATCCCTCATGAGAGACGTCCATCCATATTCCACTGAGAGATCGATTTTTCAGTGTGCTATAGAGATGACTGATACTCAGCTGGCGCTCCACCATTTGTCTTCTCCATGCTCTGCCCTGTGTGTGAAATACTGTTTCTGCTCTGTGTTACCATTCCTTTTATATGCTTTGGGAGATATGCGCCTTTGACAATTATTATTGAAGTTTTAACAGAGATGGCTGATGTTTGATCAATGATGCATTTGATACCACTTTTATAAGTTGTAATAAATAGCTTTATCAACTTTAATTAAAAATGTACTCAAGCTATAGATTAGTTTGAAGCCATTAATAAGAGCCACTTTTGGGTTGCCAGGTCGCCTCTGATTGATTGGGCTGCAGAATAAAACTAGGAATAATTTTATAAAATGAAGCTTAATCGCCTTCAAAGCTTCTCATATCTCTCCTCTGTTAAGATGGACAGTAAACCTTTCGCTATTTATTATTTCACGACTGCTCTAACGTGATCAGTACCAGAGGAAAATGCCCTCTTTGCCAGATCCGAACTTTGCAACCGCACAGATGCTATCAAAGCCTCTGGCGCTGCAGTCGGTCAGAACGCATCGACCGGGTTTTTGGCAATGTGAACGAGAGGGTTTGAAGTCCTATTGTCTCTGCGGCGTGACCCAAAAAAAACACCAAAACTCAAAAATGCATTTGTTAATGTTGACACATCAAGTGATTGTGATTTTATCACCTTTAGAACCTTTTCCACTATCATCCATTCATTTCCTGTGCTTGCCTGCTTTTGGCAAAAGATATTGGGCTTGATTATTATTCTCACTGTGCCAGAACACACAGGAGCCACCTCACAATACTGAGAGGCACCTGCTGTGTGAGCCGAACCGAAGAAGACACACAGGGAGGAGAAAAAAAGCTCACATTTATCAACACACACACACACACACACACACAACTGCTCTATACTTGACTTCTGTTTTGAAAGATAAAAGGGATGAAATCACCACACGGGGGCCGAGAGTTCATTCAGCTAAATTAGTAGTATTCGTATAGTGTAGTATTAGTAGTACTTGAGCTTTAAGGTGCATGAGAAGAGTAAAGCCCTGTAAAATGAGGTGGTGGGGTAAGTGCTCCGTGTGCATGCATGCGTGTGTGTGTGTGTTGTGTGAGACCGCTGTTTACATAAGAGGGAGGATGTGATGGTAAAGCACTGGCTTGGGCCGTGGCCTTTTCACAACAAGGCCCAGGCTGGTGAGGAGATTTCTCCCAATATTTGTCTCATAAAGGGAGTAAAGCCGGACAAATCTGTGCTGCTGAGGCGCCCTCTGATGAAAGCGCTCTACACACTGGACCGCTTTCACTCTGCTCTTCTCCCATCATGCTCTTTACGGTAAACTTTTCCATCTTGTGAAATGTCAGATAAATGAATGCTGATAAAAAGTCAACTTTTCCGTGTCGGTTCACTCTTACAGTCACCAGGCAGCTATTTTAATATTTTAATATTCATTTATAAACCCATGGTACGCTACGTGCAGAGGACCACACAGCATACACACACAGTTAGCAACGCCCTATGTAGAACATAGTGGGAGCTTTCTTTCTTCGGTGGAGACCAAAATAAAGCTCCAAAGAGAATGAATACTGGACCTGAAACATGGCTCCAAATAAACGCAGATGTTGCTGAACAATTCCTAATGTGTCGCGCTTGTGTTCACAACTTGCTACGCTGACCCTGTACCGCAAATGAATGAATACTAATTAAAATAAAGTTATTGAGGTCTGAGATACTTTTACCTCGAACTCAAACAGAAATCATAGCTTCGGCTTATCTAAAATATTTCCGAAATATTTCGCTAATTTCAACAATGTGGACGAGGTCGCAAGATTTCAGAGCGAGCGAGACTTGGTTAGTCACAATAACCATCTCGGTGGGGTCGTTTCCAAAATGTTGCCCTGCTATTGCTTTTGTTCTCTCTCAATACTAAACAACATGGGAAAATAGGGTCGGGGTTAGAAAATACAAAATTTGAATTTTTGCACTAAAATATGGAGATTTAACCTTCACTATCTATTGACGGGGAATAGGGAATAATGTACGTAAAACAAAAAAATAGAGTCACATAACTAAATGGTGAACTTGAACTTGAACCTGGATTAACAAAAAAGCATCTCTTAATTCATTTTTTTTGCCTCCATTTACCGTTTGCTGCCATATCTCTGCCTATAATAAATACCTACAATACAATTTGCTTCTTTGGATGCAGGTTGACACCCATTTATGGAACAGCTTAGGCATCCATTCAAAGTATACTTGAAAAAGTATTTTTTCTTCTTTGTACATTTTCAGCATCGGTCCTGACTAATGTGATCGAACTCTCCAAAGACGACCGACCTTCTCCTTGAAGGAGACCCTGAACCTTTGCAGAGGAGTACGCAGTATTTCAGGTCTCGCGTGGGCCATGTAGAACAATGGTGCCTGCCAGTGAATAAGTAAACCGGGTAAACATACTGCCAGTCTCTGCATACTCTGCGATATTATAGACACATTCAAGGTCAAAGCCAGAGTGATTTTTCTTCTTCTTCTCCTGTGGAATAACCAGAGGCAGGGATATCCTGTTTCATTAGCTCTCACTGCTGCTGCCCGCTGTCCAACAAAATGTAACCGGCTGAGGGTCGGAGGCGCAGCTGAAATAGCAAATAGAGGATTATTGACGGAGAGGAAGGTTAATATATGTGAGCGTGGATCAATTCATGCATCTACTCCTGTTAGTGTGTGTGTTCATCCATCACATGCATATTTCCATTGGGTGGTATACGTGTTTGTGAAGCTTAACTCGCATCTGCCCCTGCGCGAGCATGTGTGTGTGTGTGTGTGTGTGTGTCTGTGTAAGTGTGTGTGTCTGACAGTAACAGCGGGAGCTCCATGCGTTATCTCATTACGTGGCTCTCCCAGGCTGCAGGAGGGCCCTGTCCCTAATGGCCTCTGTGTTCACCGCGGTGAGGCAGTCAGAGGGCAGAAATGAGGGCCACCCTCCCCCTCCATGGTAACTGCCAGGAACCCTGGGGGCCCATGGCAGGGCTGGCTGTCCCACTAAGGCGGCGGCTACAGCCTTGGGGGACCGATACAAAGGGGAGCTCGACAGCTAAACAACTGATATCACCTTCCACTGCTGACCACGTGTGCCTCAACCTAACCTGACTCCACATACAGTATATCATACTCACACAACTTGGCTCATCCTAATTTTATCATTTAAGAATCAGTTCACCCTAAATTACAAGCACATATTTTCTCCCTTAGCTCCGCTGATACAGTCATGGGCCATGCAGATACTTCGGGGCTTCATTTTCCTCATGTTTGCCACAGTTCTAAAATGCATTACAACTTGAGTATCGAGTGAACATGTTGGAGAAGCTGTCTGAATCCTGCACACATCATCCTGCCGCAACAGCAGCAGAAAGCAAATACATGGACGGGGAGAAAACTGACCCTTTAACCAAATCATACTCGGAGTCATGACAGGCAGAAACACCCTGCACTTTGAAGGAAATGACTCATCTTCCTATTCTTGTGAGGAGGACATCTGTTCTGTAACACACACAGCAGGTAAGCGATGTCTACACACACGCACACAGTGGACTCAACCTGTTTAGCCCGACATAATGAAGCACATAATCACATCCACGTACGCTGAGACACAAAGGAGTTATATCAAGACGGATTATCCCTGTTACACACACACACACACACACACACACACACACACACACACACACACACACACGCACACACATACACACATACACACAGATGAGCCTGTATGCACGCAAAGACGCATTATGAGCCCAACCAGACAGAGTGCAACAACCTCAGACTGTTGCCACAAGATGACAAAGACAGAAGAAGGCGTTGAAATTCATGTATGAAAACACATTTCATTATTATTCTAAAAATACTAATAGTTTGACTCGATCAAGGAGCCACAAAGAGGGGACAAAAAAGAAATAAAGGAGAAAAAAGCACACACACATTCAGCTCTGGTCGTGGTCATCTTTATTAATAAACCCTCTGACAAAAAATACACTCACATCAAGGCCCTCACCCTTCATCCTTACCCCACACTCCCTTCCTCCCTTAGCTCCTTGAGAAATGGCAATTGCCAGACTGACACAGTGGGCGGGGGGGGGGGTTGTCTGTAACTACACACACACACACACACACACACACACACACAGATGGATGGCCTAGACACAGCATGTCAGTGATCTGTCAGAGGGTAACAGCGCAGAACAGGTGTGTGTGTGTCTGTGTGTGTGTGTGTGTGTTTGTGTGAGTTTCTTTCTGTGTTTGTGTTTTTGGGGGGAAGCAAAAGAGAGGAAGGCCAGAGGAGACGCACACCGACACACTAAGAAGCATGCCCCGGCTCATTTGTTCCCACTGACAGGAGGAGAGGGATGGTTCTCCACAAGACATGCCTAAGGGAAGAGGACAGGTGTGTGTTGGGTGTGTGAGGGAGTCGGAGGAAGAGGAGCAGAGGAGTAGGGAGCTAAAAATCTACATCGAAGCCTAAAGAAAGAGTGTGTCTGCTTTTGTGCGAGCAGCAGCAGGAGGAGCAGGTCGCCCTTCTCACTAACAGCGTCCTCTAGTTCTTTCTGATGGCTCACGTCTACCTGAACCATCATTTGCATCATTTACCGTGGACCAAGTCTGTCCCTTACGTGTGCTGAAGTAAACTCATTTCAGCAGTTTATATTCCACAAGCTTGAACTTTCTGGATCTACACACACCTCATGAGCATGAGTCTGGGACCTGTAAATCAAGAGTGTTGCCTTCAGGTCCAGTCTTCATTTGACATTTGTCTGGTGGAGCCGCGTTCATCCGTTTCTTCTGCGTCCAGACTCGGCTTCAGCGAAATCATTAGCCGGCGTGATATTTTTGTTTTTGCTTCGATGTTCAAATGAAGCACGAGCTTCTGTAGGTGGCGCTCTTTTCCTTTTCACTATGGCGCTAAACAAGATGGATCTTCTTCTACTTCTTCCAAACAAACTCCTGTCGCTGCTGCCAAACACAAGACACAGAACATCCCGTGATGATGCGCGCTCAAGAGGATTCCTCAGGAATGAATTACACAAGCAAAGCTCAAGTAAAACAAACAAACACAAACTTTATGAACTGAATGTATGTTTAATCACTTGCATAAATCCCATCATGAAATACAGTATTTTTCCCTGTTGTATAATCATAATAATAATAATAATAATAATAAGTTATACTGTATATTACTTGATGTACATTTCTTCCAGGGACCTCAGGAGCAGAACATGTGACACACTTCAGTATCAGGGGATTGCCTTGCTCAGTAAATGCAGAACAGCTGGTGAATCTCACTATTCTCTCCGGTTCGGCTGCATCTAACGTTCGGTTGCATCTAACGTTCGGTTAAAAAGCGATTGATTTTTCCACGCCAACGAAGCAGTTTTTACGGTATTTGTGCTTTATTTTGGGGTTGCCGCGCAGTGGAGCGATGGCAAAGACAGCGAGGGGACTAACACAAACGTGGCCAGCTGGGTGTGAGCACACTCATGTTGTTGAATTATAAAGTGTTGCCCTCCGTGCGGGCCACATCTTGTGACGCTAGCCCGCACAAAAAGAAGCACCGAAGTATCCTCTTGAGGGAGAGCATCTATTTGCCATTGTACCAAATGCTCACGCATGTATACATGTACATATAGATGTCAACTCAATGATGGTTGAAAAATAGAAGTGATGAGACACCAGGCCTTTATATTCGGCTCACTAAATGGTAAACAACTGGCAGCCCAGATACCAGGACCAACGAGGAGTATATCACCTCGTCATGAGATCACAGCACAATCGCTCAATGTGCTATATAAACTGTCGGGACCGGAGGAGACGAGGGGAAGCTCTCCACTCAAACCGGCTCACTTACATCTTATCCAATTCCGATGTGAGCCTTACTGGAATCAATGGTGTGGTAATGGACAGTGAGGAACCGCGTTAAAGTGCAATGCTGCCCGTTGAATGCAGTTGCTGGCCGTTCGTGGGCAAAAGAGTGATGGAGTTTGATTTTCATTTTTAAAAAGGTTGAGATTGTCAGCACTTATATATTCAGGATTGAGAGATGGAACGATAGCTACAGAACAAAATGGATTCAGAGCTTTTCTGTCGGGGGTTAAAAACTCTACTTTTACACCGTACACATGTGACATCCAATAAAAAACATGCAAACCAAATTCTTTAAGGTGAGTTCGAAGCTCCTTAGGGCAAGTCTCACTGCAGACTACAGACCAAAAGCTGCAGAGAAGAACCATTATTTCATCTACATCACAATGAATCACAGATGGAGACTTAATACAAATCAGC